>NW_027116789.1:449524-449932 GCF_000696795.3 Halyomorpha halys | reverse complement strand
GTCCCATATTCATGCGCCTTAAACACATAACAATAACAAAACTATCATAACACAATGTCCATTTCTATTCATTATAGTTCACACAATTATATTTATCTCATAATTTCTTCTAAGAAATCATGTCACAATTTGTGCATCTTCAATACTCCTTAGCACAGCCATTACTCTATATTTCTTACTATCTCTTTGGACCTTATCTCATGTCCACTGTGCTGTTTGATTACCTTCCTGTTTTTTACAAGTCCTGCTTTGTATTTAACATTAACTTAGTGATTTGTTTTTTTATTTAACCCGTTTATTTCATCTGATTTTATGTTTAGAATTTTAGTCTATTTATAATGTCAGCGTAATGTGTATTTAGATGTTTAGTGTCAGTTTTGTAGTTTACTGTGTTTTATATGTTTTTGT
>NW_027116789.1:440983-448498 GCF_000696795.3 Halyomorpha halys | reverse complement strand
TTTTTGTATTTTGTGATGTATCTATTATTTTTGGGTTTTCGAAATTGAATTAATGGTTTAGTTTTATACTGTGGTAGGCTAGAGCTGTGCAATTTATATTTTTAGCGTTTTCAATTGGTTACATGTTGCTTAATCCTAGTTTCCAGTTTTTTAGATGTTTCACCAATATATATTTTTCATATATTTTTACAATGTATCTTATAAATTGCATTTAGAAATTATGAGGTAAATATAATTGTGTGAACTATAATGAATAGAAATGGACATTGTGTTATGATAGTTTTGTTATTGTTTATATGTTTAAGGTGCATGAATATGGGACAGTGGTCCCGAAACGTTGTACCATGTAGTGTTAATTTTAATGAAGAAATCTCATTAAATTGGAAGTCATTTAACCTCAAAAGGAAAATTTTTAAGAATATATTTACCAAACTTCCTACAGAGATAATCCAGGAATAATCTAACTTATATATACATCTATACTCTATTCCTCTGCCACATGGCATTATATGGGAGTGGGCAGGGGCCGCTGCCTGGGGGTACAGAGAACTGGGAGGGACCGCTCCACGGCGCTTAGAAAAGAAGTATGAATGAAAATGAAGCAGAACTTGGTTATAATCTGATAAATCGCCACTCGGGGCTTTGATATTCATCAGGAAGAGGAAATATGGGAGATGAAAATATATTCAGGATATATGGACGTTTTTCGAGGGTTGTTGGCCAAAAAGTGGGATTCATGGGCGAGAGAATACAAGGTTGAGAAACGAGAAACGATTGGGTATTACGACGAGAGTTAGATGTTCGGCATATTCATAGTTGGTGTTAATCATTGTAGTCTGTTCCAGTGTTTTCATAATAAAGGTAAGATTGAAATATTTTAATATAGTTGAGAAATCCAATCTAAATTGTTGGGGAATATAATATTTTGCCACATCAAAAAAACTTTTATCACAGTCCCTGCCTAGAGGGTTATGAGTCTCAAAGTATATTGAATCATTAATTAGTGAACATTTCACGGATTCAGGCGAAAAATAAAAATAAAATATTTAAAAAGATAGTTGACCATATGAAGTAGATGGCGGTCAGTTGAGGTACAAATTAGTAAAAAAAAACTATTTAGGGATGACCAACGTTTCAGCCTACTTCTCAGGGCTTCGACAGGGCCAAAAGAAAACAAGATACAAACATTGTAAGATTAAAGGAATATGGTCCGGGTGCGGTCAAAAAAACTCAAATAGAAGAATTATACTATTTTATTGAGCCAACGTTTCGCCCCACGTTGCAGGGCTTCGTCAGGGCTAAAAAAGATACAAACACATAGTTACAAAAGGAAAAAAAAAGAAGAGAGAAAAAAAAAAAAACATAAGTGTAAAATAACAGGGGTATAAAATGTAAAAAAGTAAGATATAATGAGAAAAATTAAAGGTTGTAAATAGTAAATGTAAAGGGTAATAGTAACAGATAGATATAAACAGTAACAGATAGATAGAAACAGTAATAGTAACAGATAGATAGAAACGTTGGCTCAATAAAATAGTATAATTCTACTATTTGAATTTTTTGACCGCATCCGGACCATATTCCTTTCATCTTTACACACGGTCAATCAATAATCTTCCAGATTGTAAGATTATGTATGATATGCCTTATATATATTACCATATACCTTCCTCAGTCTCAAACCTTTTTGGATTAAGATCAGGTATCTTTACATTTTTCCTCTCATCTGCTATTTTTGTATTATAATTATTTTTATTTCCTTCTTACTTGTTACCGTACCGTACCTTACCTTTGCTACATTTACTTCACCTATCTGTTTATCATATTTATTACTATATCTAATAAGTATTGTTCTACTATTTATTACTCTAGTTTAATTTTTACAATTCCTTCACACATGACTGTATCTACTATTAATTAGTTTCCTATTCATCAATGTTTATTTTTTCTTAATTTAATTTGTCTCCCTCTTTCAACATTTTTTTGTTTAATTCCTTACTTCTTTGTATATGTTTACTAATTTTCTTGCCACATCTTGCAGTGTATGTATTTTGTTTTAATTTAGTCCTAACGAAGCCTTGCAAAGTGGGGCGAAACGTTGGTTACCATTTTTTTTTAAATTATTTATTTATTGTAATTTACAACTGTACAAAATAATACAATAGGTAAATATGTAGTATGTTTCATATACACTTGAAAATCTTGGGAAGGAACCACCCATTGGTGGTACTTCAAGCATTAATTTAAACTAGAAGGTCCCGTGGCCATCTTCTTTTCAGACGCCTCGAAGGTGGTTACCATAAAATAGATTCTTTTTACTATTTTGTACCTTTATTGACCGTTCTTCTACAATCTACTTCATACAGTAAACTATCTTCTTCCAATTAATTGGTCTGCTTGGATTTTGACAACAACATGTAGAGTTCTAACACTGAGACAGGTGTAGTTTTGATAAATGTTTACTCCTCTGAAGAGCCGTGGGATATTTAATATTATAAGACGCTATAAACACAGAAGTTCACATAACCAGAGTGATTTGAGCTTATATTTAAGACGAGCGCATGTGACTTTGGTTTATTAGGCCGTAAAAAAAGAAGGTATTCTATGTCATTAAATTTTATGAAGCCCACAGTAGCAGCTTTTAGGATCCTGGTACACATCTGCCTGACAACTATTTATGGCAGCGTCTGGTCGAGCGGTGAGGTCTTGGTGGGTCTTCACTATAGGCTATCTTAATACACCGTTTACCTCAGCAATCTTCCTTCAATTTCATTTTCAAAGACAGCGTTATGAAATAACACATACTAAAAGAAAATTTTTCGAAATATACGTATTGGAGTCCATTGGCACAGCTTACATCAACAGTAAAGAATTTATAATAGGTAATTTTTGTAAAAAATCCTCCTGGTACAAGATCACGGGTAAAAAGTCAGTTATTTCACACCTAAGTTTGATTGCTTTAGGAAAAACTATGTTTAATTATCAGTCAAAATTGATAGTCTTCCAAGTACAGTTAGGGGGAATAAAACGTTAAAAAAATAATTTTTCATTCAGAACTCTTTGAACTCTTTTCTTTGAAACTACCTACAATAGGAAACCAAATAGCACATTGTTTAAAATTGAGTAAATTTACTAAAATATGAGCCCTAACAGAGCTGTTTACGTTCAATAGTTTCCGAAATAAAGATTTTTTAAAATCAACATTTTATAAAAAATCAGTAGGTGAATTTATTGTGTAATATCTATATCTCAGGGATCATGAGACACAAAGAACTCAAATTAAAGCTAGTTCAATGTGGTATAAAGTAGTTTAATACGTTCATCTTCGTAGGAGTCGTAGTTTTAATGATATTTGATAAAATAAATTAATTTTTAGTTGTTTGGACAAAATTCCATTTGCAAATATAAAAACTATTACCCCTACGATTATAAACATAGTAAACTACTTTATAGTACATTAAACTATCTTTAATTTGATTGCTGGCAGACATCTATACGTTTAATGCTTTCTAAGTTGTAGTTTTTCATAAATCAAAAATTTTGTTCTAACTAAAAATCAACATTTAGTGAATTTATTTTAAAAAAATCATTAAAAATACTACTCTTATGAAGATAAACGTAATAAACTACATTATACTAACTTTAATTTGAGTGCTAATAGACATCTGTACGTCTCACGATTCCTGAGATAAAGACTTCCCACAATAAATTTCCCAACTAATGATTTTTAGTAAATAATTCATGAATTATCCTCTTAGGGCTTATATTTTAGTTTTAAATGATGTTCAATTAGATTTTCTAGTGTTGTGGGTAGTTTCAAAGATAACGAGCTCTGAATGAAAAAATTTTTTTTTTAAATTTTGAAACAGTCGCTAATTTGTATTCCCTCAAATTATAGTTGGCAGACTCATCATTTTTGACTAGTAACTAAACATAATTTTGATAAAAATAATCAAAAGTCGGGGTGAAATAATTTTTTTTATAAACAGACAATTTTCTTGTTCGGTGCTCTTTCTACATCTTCAGAATGATCTCTTCCGTAGCTATATTGTATTTTTGATTTTTATTCATAGCTCTATAATTATTCCTTAGTTAAAATGACTTGGAGTCCTCATACAAGACTGAAAAGCTAAGAAGCTGCTCGTAGATTCCGACTATTACAACACTTACTATATATACAAACGGTTTAAGCTTCCAACTAATTACAAAAGACCCATTTACATGACTATATTAAGACCTATCAGGACTTACGGAGTTGAGCTTTGGGAATCCACTAAACTATTAACTGGATTTAGTGAATGACAACAATTTCTTCCTTATTACAATATAATAATTTATTTCATATTATACAGCAACGTTTCGGGAGAGCACCGGATCATCATATCAATGCTACAAGGAATAATATATGTGCAATTATACATAATTACATTAATAATAGAGATAATAATAATACTAATAATAATAAAATGATATCCAATTTGAATAAACAGATTAATAAAGACCTTAAGATGTTCAATAATTTCATGAAAGAAAATAAGGATTTAATAGTAATAAAAACTGATAAAACTAAAAAAATAGCAATTATGTATCGTAATGAATATATAAATAAAATGGAGAACATCCTTAATGAAAAACATACATCTAAAAGATTGCGAAATGATCCTTTTAAAGAACTAATAAACAAAATTAATGTTTACGTTGATAAATTATTTAAAAAAGGGTATATAGATAAAAGAACAAAAAATAAATTACAAGTTACAGATTACACAGTTCCAAGGATCCATGGATTACTGAAATCTCATAAGGAAACTTTAGAACTTAGACCCATTATCAATAATATAAACGGACCCACAGAAGCTTTATCTAAATATTTAAACCCCATGTTAAATCAATTCAATAGATCTAATGAGTATGACGTTATTAATGCAATTGAAATAAAAAAGTTTTTAAATAACATAAATTTTGATACAGATAAAGATGAAATATTTAGCTTAGATGTAAAGTCCCTCTTTACAAGCATCCCAGTGGAAGAATGTATAAGGTTAGTAGAAGAAAATTGGGAAACCATTGTTAAAAATACTAACATAAAAGAAAAAAAGTTGTTTATTGAAGGTTTGCAATTATGTATCAAATATAATTTTTTTAAATATGATGGTCAATTTTTTAAACAAATACAAGGATTACCAATGGGGGGGGCACTTTCTGTTAATCTTAGTGGGATATATATGAATAATTTGCTAGATATAAACATAAATAAATTAGATAATAAACCCATTTTGTTAAAAAAATACATTGATGACTTGATAATTATTACTAATCAGGATAATATTGAAACCATTTATAACCAGTTCAATAATTTTAACAGTAGAATATCTTTCACAATAGATAGACCCATGAATAATATCATAAGATTTTTAGATATCAACATAATTAAGGACAAAAGTGTTAATTTAAAGACTAAATGGACTAAAAAAGAAAAAACAAGTAACATATTACTAAATTTCTTTTCAAACCACCCATACTCACAAAAAATAAATGTAGCTAAAAACCTCATAAATAAAGCAATAGTATTAACAGACGAAGTGTTTTTAAAAGATATAAAGACACAAATTTATAATATACTAATTGAAAATTTTTATCCAAAAAAATTAATAAATAAGTTATGGCATGGCATTATTAACAATCGCACAGCTAATAATAATGGTGGTTATATAGAAAAAGAAAAAAATATAGATGGTAATAGGGGAGAAAATAACAAAATAGATAACAGAAAAATTGTGAGTAAAACAAAAAAACCTAATCAAAGAATAATCACGGATTTTTATAAAAATAGTATTATACAAAATAATAAAACAAATAATGATAGCTTACATAATAAAATGGAAAAAGAAATAGTTAGTTTTAATGATTGTCAATACTATAAATTAAACTATATTCCAGGATTAACAGATAAAATCAAAAAGAAATTTATAGAATATGAACATAATTTGAAGTTTGGATTATATAATAATAATAAATTGGGTAGTTATCTTGATAATATGAAAGACAAAGTGGACTTTAAAGATAAATTAAATGTTGTATATAAGGTAAATTGCCAGAATTGTGATGGTTTATATATAGGTGAAACATCTAAAAAATTAAAAGCAAGAATTGATCAACATAAGACTAATTGTAAAAATATAAAAAATATCAAAACTACAGCATTGGCACAACATAGTATCAAATATATTCATCAATTTGATTTTAATAATCCGGAAATTTTAGATATAGTCAAGAACGGTAGGAATAGAAAAATAATAGAATCAATACACATTACAAAACACATTGACAAAGCAATCAATTATAAAACTGACACAAAAACATTAGGCACACATTATATGGATATTATAGATAAATTAGCGTTTTAATTATAATGTGGTTTTATATAATGTAGAATTTAATTTAGTCAAAGTGTTTATAATTGTAAAAGTAAATAATGCTACATAATAAATAGAATAGAAATGGTTATTGAAAAATTGTTATTTTAGCTTTTATTGTTCATCCTTGTTGTTAAATAAATTAGTGTTTTAATTATAATGTTGGTTTTTTATATAATGTAGAGTTTAATTTTAGTCAATGTTTTTATAATTGTAAAAGAAAATAATGTTATGTAATAAATAGAATAGAAATGGTTTGAAAAATTGTTAATTTTAGATTTTAATGTTCATCTTTGTGATAAAGGAGGTAGGAGAAAATTATTTTATAGCCTATATGGTTGCTATCACATTGGAAGATAACCTTCAGAAAGGTAATTGTTCTCCTGCAATGTAGGACTATTAGAAAGTTTTTTACTCATTAATGACAATAATATTATAATATATTAGCAAATAAGACTAATAGGAGAAAATTATATGTTAAATATAAGTTATTTGTTATCAGGTAAATAATTTATAAATAGTCTTTGAGTGTAAATGATATAGTAATGTTGTTACAAGCACATGGTTATGGTTTTGTTGAATTTATTTTTTAGCAGCCTGAAGATGGGGGAAGTCTCCCGAAACGTTGCTGTATAATATGAAATAAATTATTATATTGTAATAAGGAAGAAATTGTTGTCATTCACTAAATCCAGTTGATACCTTAAGAATCTTCCAGTCAAAGGATTATTAAATTAAAAAAAACTAAACTATTGAATCCCTCTCATATCCAATCCTAACAATCCAAAACCCTTCGTAAAATCCTTAAGGTACTTACTTTGTTACAAATCAAGTCATCCATCAGGATTTCAATGCTCCATTTATTACCAATTTGGCTAGAACCAGATACCAGTCCTTCCATGATAAAATTCCTAACCCACTTGGTTCTAGCCTGTCTTCTCCTTCATTACCTGCTACTCCAAGGCTTCTACAAAGAAAGTGGCCTCTTATTTATTTATTTATTTAATACCAGATCGGCTTGGTGGGCATTACTTACATGGTTAATGTAAGAGGTACATTTTTTTTTTTAACAATTGATTATGGGAGGGGGGTATAGCCT
>NW_027116789.1:440320-440933 GCF_000696795.3 Halyomorpha halys | reverse complement strand
TACTTACATGGTTAATGTAAGAGGTACATTTTTTTTTTTAACAATTGATTATGGGAGGGGGGTATAGCCTCATAAAAAAGACACCCCTAACTATATACAATGTTATAAATAAAAAAAATTAAGATAAAATAAATAGATTAAAATAATAATTCTTAATAAAATAAATAAGATAAAAGTAGAGTTAATAACAAAAACAATGACATTTATGGATTTAACAAAATTAATAATTGACTTTTAATAAAAAAAAAAAAAAGATGGCCTCGTGATCTCTAGAAATGTTAATGGAGCTCTGTCAATGGATAGATTTTCCACTTGTACATAACATGTCGTTGTACTAATTTCAAATTTACTTGATTACATTTTCTATACAGTTGTAAACATCAATAAATAATTTTAAAAAGAAGTTAATATATTTTATAAAATTAAGTATTTGATAATCACTATCACACTGAAGAGCTCTAAAAAGCTGATGGAAAAATATTTATAACATAAAGATACAAAAAGGAAGGACTTTTCACAAAAAAGACACCCCTAACTATATACAATGTTATAAATAAAAAAAATTAAGATAAAATAAATAGATTAAAATAATAATTCTTAATAAAATAAATAA
>NW_027116789.1:437715-439964 GCF_000696795.3 Halyomorpha halys | reverse complement strand
TTGAAAATCTTGGGAAGGAACCACCCATTGGTGGTACTTCAAACATTAATTTAAATTAGAAGGTCCCGTGGCCATCTTCTTTTCAGACGCCTCGGAGGAGTCTCTAAAACTAACTTTGAAATAGTGAAGCGATCGACGTTCTAACACATAATATCAGTCATGAAATTTTAATTTTAAAAAAATCGTAAAATGGCTTTAATATCTTTATGTATGTAATGCAAGAACTGGAAAGTACAATCATGTAACATAAAAACTGTCGAGTTTCATTATTATGACACCCTACATTGGTACTTACCGTTGACTGGCATTACAAGGGAGTGAATTTGTTTTATTATTAAATTATTCTATCATTTAGCCTGATTTCTAACAAAATCAATTCTAGGTTGTCCACTAATTAGTTATCCGCAATGGGCAAAAATAAAAATAAAATATTTTTTTTAATAAGCGAATGCACTGGGTAAAACAAATAGAACGATGGGCAAACATTGGAAAAAACTCGTTCTTAAAGGAATATCATCTACTGGAATTGTCTTTTTGAAACTAATTAGAAATGTTGAATTAATAACTATTTCTCCTTATTTATATAATGAAATAGTTTAATTATTAAAGTAATTTTTACTTAATGACAGTAACATGTTGATATTAGCCAGGTGGACCCACAGAAGCTTTGTCCAGGTTGTGATGGAACTGCCCTGGAGGTTTCAACTTTTTGACAAATCGCCCCGCGTACCATGAGAACCGAATCCGATACATCCCGAAACTAAGCGATATTAGCCGAAATCAGTTGTATGAATTTCTGTCTGCACCCTCAGGATTTAGGACCTTAAATTTTTTTTTTATATATATAACCCAAAACCTTTTGCTTAGAGCTGGACACCTATCGTCCCAATAGGAGGTATAGTTTTTGTTTTCTTTTAAATTTTTTGAGGTTAATCACTTCCATTTTTTATTTTATCATTTATTCATGATATTGTACAACGTTTCGGGACCACTGTCTCATATTCATGCACTATAAAAACCTATACCAATAATGAAACTAACATGACACCAATCTTCATCCTTATATATTTTAATTTATACAATAATAATCACCTCATGATTTCATATGGAATTCAAAAAATTTTAAAAGAATTGACTCACCAGACTTCCTAGAGGGATAATCCAGAGTTTTTGTTTTGTTTTTCAATATTATTAAATATGAAGTGACGTATTTGTTTTACTGTTTTATTCTAACGAATGTGGATAGCCCAGATTGGGTATATTGTTTGTTATTAGTTTATATAAACGATCGCCGACTCATAATTTTTGTAAAATTACTACAATTGAATATCTATTTCATGTATTTCAAAGGCTAACTCTATTTGTACGGGGGTTGCCCCATAAACAAATAAATAAATTATTATTAGCTAGATGAGACTGATAAGGAGTAAGATATGTATTAGATATAGATGTTAAACAGCAACCTGAAGATGGGGTGACAACCCCGAATCATTGTAATGTAATAAAATATAATTTAAGAAGCACTATAGCGGAAAATATACATTACAACCGAACACGAGTATAGGTGAATACAATAATTTTAGGAAATTAGTTTAAAAAGAACTTTATTATCAGATTCGGGAGTATTTGTCTCGTTTATTGATAAAGCAGGTTAATCATCAAAAACATTAAAATCTTCTGAAAGATTATTGCTAAGTTCTCACCGTCAAAATAACTGTCCCCATCCAGGTGTAATCAACTGGCAACGCAAATGAATTAGAGGTCTAGTTTCTAGAGAAAAAATCGATAATATGTTAGCAATATAAGTTCCATGGTAATAAATAAAACAATTGTGTCAAGCACAAAACTGCAAACAAGAGTAAAGGATAACTTCACCAAAATATGCCGAAGAAGAAGACAGCTGAATTGGGAAGAACTGTTCTTAGAGGGGGGGAAACTCACAAAAACAACACTATTGATTGGATGAACTGTGCTGATGATCTTGGCTTTGAGCATTTTCACTGTGAGCAGATTGGTGACAAAGCAAGGAGCACTGGAGGAGCATATAATGAACCTGGAGAAGATCACAAATGTGTGACAGGAAAATAATTAAGGCATGTGAGGTGACAATGGAACATTTAAGCATCTACTTCATCATTAAGAAGATGAAGACGCGTTATTTTCTGGCTGACAAACTTATATTGCGCATCCAAACCCAAACGTACATTAATAGAAATTGTTTTAAAAAAATATATAAATATATATATAAA
>NW_027116789.1:435519-437665 GCF_000696795.3 Halyomorpha halys | reverse complement strand
TAAAAAAAAAATTAATACTAGCCATAGGGAAAAGCGGGATAGCTCAATGAGTAAGACACTGCACTACAAACGCCAAGGGCCCGGTTTCGAATCCAGCAGTAATAGATAATTATTTATTTTATTACTGTGGCCGTGAGTCAACCCGTGGGGATTCAGGTAGCACCCAGCCTCTTAATGTGGGTAAATATCTGCCGGTGTAGCATGATCATGAACCACCACCTTTCATAGTCGTTGTTCAAGAAAAAGTACTTCCTTACAAAGGACTGAATCCCTGACCCTTCATCGTTGTAGCGGTACTGATTTGTTTTTTCATAACAGCCATATAATAGAAAATATAATGTTAAATCTGGATAAATCAGTTTTAAAGTTGAGTAGCGAAAATACAGTGTTATTGTAAATAGATAAAATCTAAGAAAAATAAATTTTCATATTTTAGGTCTCATTGCTAATGGCCTAAAGACTGAAACGTAAGAGAAGAATAAAAATAGTTGAGAGAATGGATCGAATGAATTGTTTTAAAGTATTATCTATTCTCATAAAATAATTTAATATATAATAATTAATAAACTATTTTTTTTTAAATTTAATTCATTGATATTTACAATTGTATAAAAAATACAACAAGTAAATTTGATCATAATGACAATGATAATGATATGATACAACATGTAGAGAAACTACCCAGTAGTAGAACTCTAAAAACATTTTAAAATATAAAGTCACGAGGCCATCTTCTTTTCAAGCGCCTCGGAGGATTGCCAGGAATGGAAGAGGAAGCAAGGTTAGAACTAGTGGGTTTGGGTGGTTAGGGAGTTTATTATGGAAGGAATAATATCGGGTTCGGGCTAGATCGGTTACATAAGGAACATTTAGGTCTTTATTAATAACAATATTTATAATATTAGTAATAAAATAAGGAGCATTGAGGATTTTACGAAGGATTTTGGATTGTAAGGATTGGATACGAGAGGAATTCGACGATTTAGTGGAGCCCAAAAGCTCAACTCCGCATGTCCAGATGGGCCTTATTATTGACATGCAGATCAGTATTTTGTAATGAGTTGGAAGTTTAGATCGTTTGTCTAGTAAGTGCTGTAATAGTCGGAATCTGCGTGCAGTTTCCTGTCTTTTCAGTCTTGTGTGAGGATTCCAGGACAGTCGTTTGTCAAGATGCAGTCCAAGATAACGAATCTGTTCTACAGGGGTAAGAGCCACATTATTAAAGTATACTGTAGGGCAGTCGGGAAGTTTACGACGAAGAGTAAATGTGATTTGATGGGATTTGTTGGAATTTATTTTTATCCTCCAATTTCGACACCATTCTTCGAGGATTGTGATATGGAACTGGAGAGTTTGGGATGCAATCAAAGGGTTATTACTAACTGTGAGCACACATAATAAACTAATTTAATTATTTTTTTTATTCTTTGTACAATCATTGCAATGACACCATTTAATTATGATCAGGAGTTGACTTATCATTCGATGATGTTCTTTTTCATATGTATGCCAATACATTTCATATATAAAATGTAAGTAAAGGTGAAAAACATTTTGACGACACTAGTAATCAAATACCATAAAATGTCTCTACAAATTTTCAATTTGAATGTGTAATACATATAATTTTTTTTTTATTCTTTCTGAGCAGGGAGAGGGTGGCATAATATTTCAAAAAATGAAAAATTAGTGCAAGAAATGGAAGGAAACTCGAAAGACTTTTAATAAAGAAAGTTTACCCAGTGTTGAAGGAATTTTCCGGCCGATTTAATTTGTATGCAACCGGCAGACCGTAACTTTTCAGTAACTCAGTTTGAGATAGTTTGCCAAACTGTGTAGGCCCTTCAAAATGCCGATGTGGAAACTTTGAAAAGTGAAAGGCTTTTAAGAATCGACTAAAAGTTAATTGATTGCCTCAGCGATAATTTGTACAGCTGTAACTTTATGAGACAATAAAAAGTAATTAGAAAAAATAAGTTTGGTGTATTAAGTAAATCAATACCTAACCCGGTAATAAAATAAAATGATCTTGATTTTAATTTTTCATCTTAAATAATTTCAATTATTTATCATGCTTATTTGAGGCCAAGACATCACTCGTTTACTGGAAGAGTTGGTTAATCCGATGTACACAAAAGACAAAACT
>NW_027116789.1:416113-435434 GCF_000696795.3 Halyomorpha halys | reverse complement strand
TTACTAAATTATTATATAAAAATTATAATGAAGGCATTTCATGTAGATAATTCAATTTTTTTCCAAACCGTGGGTAAAACTCTTAAAACTTTTTCTTTGCGTTGGCAGTCCAAGATACCTCTTTGCTAGTAAGGTTCCTCTACATTTATGTCGTTTCTGGAGTTCACTTAAGTTTCCAGATAGATAAGTTCTTCTACTTTCTCGAAGGTATGCTCACCTGAGGTTGGAATGAATGTATTTCATTTTTTAAATTTTTTTTTCGTAAATCCACTCGTCTAATGAGTTCTTCAACATACACTCTAAATCCCGATTGATTATTACCGGTTGTTCTTCTTGAGACGCCCTAATCAAAGGAGGGCTGTTTGTGGTTCTTGATATCGTCCAACACTCCGATCCGTATGTTACCATTGCTCTGATCAAAAGGTTTTTAAACGCACAGCTTTGTTGTACTTTAGATCACTCGGACTTCTAGAAGTCTTTGAAGACTAAAATAGGCTCTATTTACTGTCATGATACGCCTCTGGATTTTTCCTTTCATGTCATTATTTATGCTACCCAGGTAGCCAAACTATATGAACTCCGAGACACATTGAAAGAAAATACAATCAATTTGTTTGTAAGTTAATTTGGGCATCCCCGCCCAATGGATCGATGGATGTACTTAATTTCATTTTTATTTCCTTTAAACCAAATCTTTCTGCAATTCTTTATGGCTACAAAGGCATCCTTCATGGCTGCTAGTGTTCTCCTAATCAATGCAATATTTTATGGCAAACTCAAACATTTGGACTGAGTGATTAAAAACTGTCCGTCTTCTAACGGCACATTTTAAAGAAAAGTTAAATAAGATGCATGCCAAGCAATTTTTTGTGCACCCACTAATCTTATTTAATCGTCCTTCTACTATAATTCACGAAAATTTCAAATAGGTGCGTTTTAAAGTTAAGACCGAATTGGCATATGGCATGACCGACGAATTATGATCGCGTGACAGAAATTAGATATGTGCGAAAGTATAATTCCACGCCTCTGAGAGTTGCTTTAACGTTTTATTGATAATAATTATTTTGCATAATTCTGTGAGTCGAAAGATTATTTCTTAATGGATTGTATAAAATATAACTTAAAAAAAAATTGTATAAGGAAAACTTTGTATATCAGTTTATATATCAATTTTGTAAGCGTAAAACTTTTCAAATCTGAGTTTACCATAGAACAACACGAAGTAAGGTCTCATGACTCAAAATAATCAGGTCTCGCAAAACGGTCTGAAGTTTTATTATTAATTAAACTTCACGTTAAACGCTTTAACGATTTTATTTATATTTTATTACATTGACTTTAAAGGCAAAAAATGCAACTATGAGAAATGTTGACTTTACAAAAAAATATAGTAGTTCTGAAATGTAGCAGGGACAAGAACCATCCAATCTAAACTCAAGAAGAATGAAATTCATGTACGCTCTTGCCCTCTTCGTTTGGGGGTAAGTACTCTTGTCTACATTAAAACTTAAATATTTTTAAATAACAGATTATTTTCTAGATTTTTTGTAAATTAAAATAGTAAGACGTATTTAATAAGATTTCCAATTCATCAATAAGGAAACTGCTCGTCGATTCCGACTATTACACCATTTACTAGACAAACGGTCTAAATTTCCAACCCAATTAAAATACTGATCTACATGACTATTATAAAGCGTATCTGGACATACGGAGTTGAGCTTTGGGGCTCCACTAAACCATCGAATTCCTGAATCCAATCCTTACAGTCCAAAATCCTTAATGCTCGTTACTTTGTCACAAAT
Source organism: Halyomorpha halys (assembly GCF_000696795.3). Classification (NCBI taxonomy): domain Eukaryota; kingdom Metazoa; phylum Arthropoda; class Insecta; order Hemiptera; family Pentatomidae; genus Halyomorpha; species Halyomorpha halys. Next base: position 433,626 of record NW_027116789.1, on the reverse strand, counting down.
CAAATCATCCATCAGGACCTCAATGTCCCATATGTTGCCGATTTGGCCAGAACTTGATAACAATCCTCTTCTTCTCCTCTAAAAATGTTTTTTGGAGTTCTATCAATGGGTAGATTCTCCACATGTTTGTATCATGTCATTATATCGCTTACAGCAAATTTACTTGATGTATATATATTTATACAGTTGTAAATAGCAATAAATAAATTATTTAAAAAAATTATCAATAATGTTCCAACGTCAAAATTCTCCTCTACACTTGCCCGGACATTCCTTTGAACGATTCAAACATTTCTAGAAATGGCAGCTCCATTTGTCCATCGAGGAATCAACAAAGGCTTGCAGAGGGCTTACAGGCCAAACAATGTGTAATGGCCAACTAATCCCTGGAATTACCGGATCCTTCCCCAGGTCCACTCCAGTATAGCATTATAATTCCCTATTGTTATATCGTACTCGCAAATAATAGAGCATTGAAAACTACAACCCGAAACCTACACGGACATCTCCCTGCGAATATCTGCTCCTCTAACATTTTTATTTTATTATATTTTATGATCAGGGGCCGGATCTTTATTTATTTAAACATAGTAAATATTAAATCTAAAAAGGTATAATTGTTAAAGCCTGTATTATACTTTTACAATTGTAATATTTTTTAATACACAAAAACCAATATTTTAAAAATTTTGCAAAAACTTATATTTTTATAGATAGAAATATTTTAGATTAAAAAAACATTTTTTTGCATTGGAAGCAATTGATTTTCAAGTGGCCAAAATTATCCTTTTTTTTCGATTATCATGAAACAAAGCTATCTATATATTGCGACACTGTTCGTCTGACACTTGCGACATTAGTATCATTCGATATATAGGTAGTATCGATACTGTCTTCCAATAATATCGGCGTAACTTTTAATCTTTGAGCGATTTTAATAGAAATATCCCCAATGGTTAACAGAAGCTCTTACTTCCTAATGTTTTGCAACTAAATCTAATATTGGAAGTAATTCTACTATTTAACGTTAATTCTAAACAGCGGTTGAAGAACATATTAGTTATTAATTTTGCAAAAGACTTTTTTAAAAATGTACCATATAGTTTATACGACGAAGAATTACTGGAAGATTAGTTGACTGAATGTAATCCATAGTACGAAGTTGGTACGGGTAGTGGTGAAGAATGACACACAATTAGCAGAAAAATCTATTTATTTGTAACCCACGTTTCGTCCAACCTTATTGACCCTTAGGCTAAATCCTGGAAAAAGTAAAAAGAAAAGTTAAAATTGTTGAAATCTTGCTTACTAAAACATAATTTTTAAATTATTTTAGAATCTTTCAACACCACTACCCGGACCATCTTCTCACATTACGATGCATTATTATTGCTTTTGTTTAGGATAAAACTATAGAGGAGAGAAAGAGAGAAGACCTTCATTCATAAAAAAATTGTGTATGCCCAACTTTATTGGCTTGCTTACTACACAGCATACTCACATAATTATGTATAGACAACTTTTTTAAATCTTACAAAATATAGTCATGATTGAGTAAACAATATATATAGTAATAATAATATTAATATGATTTTTTTTTTCTAGAAGAAGTTTGTCGGGGGTTGCGGTCAGCAAAGAACAACATAAATAAACAAAACCATATTTATTTATTTTATGCCGACGTTTCGACCTGAGTTTCAGGTCTTCATCAGGGCTATAGAACAGAAGAGATAACAACAACATTTAGAGTAACATATAATTGAAAAGGAATAGTATACAAACAAATTTAGAATTATATAAAATATTGAATTAAATCATAAATGATAAAAAATGATAACTGATAATTGAATAGTACAAAAATTTTAATTGATTGATATTTGTGGAAATGTATGGTAGTAAATTGAAAACAGTGACTAATATAATATCATGTAGGTAAGAAGATATGTATAATATAAGATATGCAAGTAGTGTCTAAAAAATTGAAAAATTAAATAAATAAATGGAATCTACAAATTGAACATTATGACAAACAATTAAAATAGTGAGTGGCTTATATCTGAATTACATTGTGAGTATTAACTTATATACCTATACTAAAATTTTTTTTTATTTTATCGCTTTTGTATTTTTTTTGTTCTTTCTATATTTTATTAGTTTTTGTTCTCCCAAACCAATATATTTTTCCACTTTTTTAACTTAAAAACATTTAAAAGTTAGAAAGTAATAAAATATGTATACAAAAAAAAATTCAAAAATTAGAGTTTTCTTTTTCTTTAAGGGCGCCCTCTTGAACCACTAATGACGGCGAAATAGTTTTCCAATTTCACGAATTCCATCCTATTTTTCGGTTTGCACGAATTGACAACATCGCGAAAGCCGTCAGAAGCCTAATTTCCTGCCCGTGACCAAAGATACCTTCCTACCACGACTTTACGATTTGAAGGAACGCGATAATAATTAATCAATCCGGACAGTTATAGAGATGGAATGCACAAGATCAAAAGACGTCGTGATCCGTCATGGAAGGGATAAGGGCCTCCATTCCGACCGTTTCCTTTGGCAGATGAAGGAAATAACCTGGCGGGTAATTACCACCCCCAACACCCCCCCTTACCACCGGGGTGAAGGATAACGCTAATTGCCAGTTCCATACACACCCTCAATCCAAATACAATTAGCCTGACATTGTTTCAAAAGGCTGTAAAGCCGCGCGTAATAACCCCTAATATCTGAAATAGCATTCAATTAGTGACTGATTGTTAGCACAAATGTAACTATAATTATTGAGTCATCATAAAGATAATAAATGTGTGTAACCCGTAAATTTTCTTGTCGACGCATGCCGGTATTATAACAATCGAAATGAGATAATAGAAAGGAATTTCGAAAAAAGAAAAGAGAAAGGGAAAGAAGAAAATTATAAATTATGTAAGTCAGACCAAGTCTTACAAAACTAAAAACGTGGAAATTGAAACGACAGGCATTTATTGTAGGAAGTTAGCCCGAGAGGAGATAAAGAAAATAGTAAACAAACTGTTTATTGGTAACCAACGTTTCGCCCAACTTTGCAAGGCTAGAACCCTGAAAGAAGTAAGTAAAAAAAAAAGTCAAAAGTCTTACCTTTTCTTTACACTTTCCAGGATTTCACTTTGAAATCTCCAGGCTTCAGCTCTGATGAAGCCCTGTAAAGTGGGGGCAAAACGCTTCTGACCAATAAATAGAACCCCCCCCCCATTTTGGGACATTTATTGACCCGGACTATCTTCCTACAATCTATTTCGTACGGTCAACTCAAGGGATGTGACGGCCGTGCGGGTTGGGGCGTAGGTCCCAGAGCGCCCGGATCGGAACATTGTGGATTCGATTTCCACCTGGGTCAGTTAATATTTATTTCTTGGCGGTCCCGAGAATCTTTACACTTCCAACTTGGTTAGCACGTGGCAGCAATATCAAGGTAGCTCCCAGGAGTTGACAAAAAGGTCCATTTGTCGAACTAAACAGGGTAACATAAGGTCCATTCATTCTGAACCTATTTCAGAGCCTCAACAAGAGGTTAAAGAACAGTAGGTGATAGGTAAATTGAAATTGAGGTTAATAATTGGTATAAAAAAACTGCTGATTGATCAGGTACAGAAGAATTTGAGCTAGTGGTTTCGGGAACCATTTGCAAATAACTAGTTGTCTATACTTACATTTCAATTATTTTTTAGTTTTTTCCAAATATTAAACTTTCTATACAATAAAAAAATAATAAAAACTTTCACACTCAAGGTATTATTGTAGTTATGTATATAAATTAAATGCAAAATTAAGATAATACAGATTAAAATAAGTATGATATATGTATATCACCGGTTTAATGTATCAACTGCTAAATTAAGTAATGAATTTAAATTTAAAAGTCTGCCTTAATCATTAATATAGCAATTTATAAATTATTTTTATGCCTTCGTTTCTATCTTATTAATGTCACCCCAAAAGTGACCAATGCCGGATTTCCTCTCCCAAAATAACCACTGAGAAAAAATAAAATACGGCCTAGATTGAAATATATGTATTTAGTAATATTCGTGAGTAACCGTATGAATAGGATTTTTAACATTTGATCAATTAAAAACTTTTATCAGAAAATTGTTAATTTAAAGTAAATAATCAATTATAACGTATAAATATTCAGTAACCAATTTTAATTACATTGTTTCTTAATTTAAATAAAATAGGTCAGTTAAACTTTATTAAATATAACTATTTTATATTCAAATCTATTCTTATCGGTTTTCAAGTCGAATGATCCTCGACTTCGCAGGTAGATCAAAAGTATTTTGTAGAACATTTTATCAGCTTAATTTTTACTTTCACTTACCTATATATGGAATATGTAGTAAGGGGAAGTACTGCGATCGCGAAAATTTAGAATCTGAATTTTCAACGAAAATACATGTTTTAAGGTCCTCTAGTCCGAGAAACCTAGTCTTTCAAAAACGAGATATCTTAGGAAACTGAAAATACATATTTAAGGCGGGTTTATGCCTGGGATGTGACAGTAACTTTTACAATAAAATCGATTGACTACAAGTGGTAGTTTATACTATCGATTTTTCACCTGTTTTTCGAGCTCGAAAACGACTCTAACGATTTTGATTAAACCTCTCAATGACAATGTACAATTAAACTGTCTATAATCTAGCTATGTCTTATCCTCATTAAAATATTTGAACTTGGCTTAAAAAACGATTTTTTAAAAAATATTATTATTAATATTATTTTTAGCAATAATAAACAATAGATAAAGAAATAAAGGAGAAAAAAATAAGAATTTGTCAAACGGGCAAAACACAAACCGTCCGGTTTTTCCCGATGGTATTATGGTTTTCTCATATTTTGTTAAACTGTTTTATTTTTTGTAGGAAAAAAATATATATTTGTTATTTACACCTCAAGGAATCCTGAAATACGAATTTTAACAAACTGAGAAATAAATATTTTTGTTCATAATTTTTGCCTTCCCTAGTCATTTTTTTTTAATTAGAAAATAACAAAATTTGTAGGACGTATGTAGGGTGGAAAGTGAAGATTGTAGGCGCGCATCACAAAAGATTTTGTTTCCCTGTTTTTGCAGTGACAATGCATGGAATTTGGAAGACGTAAAATTTTGATTCAGCATCTCAAAAAAAAAGCGTATAGAATCGTTGCAAAAAATAATTCTATACTATTTTTCTAAAGACACTTTATTTGATTCTTTACTGTCTGGACCATTTTATTGTGTCTATGTGTTGCAGAACTCTAGTGGTGTCCCAGATTACCCAAATAAAATAAAATTAATGGGTTTTGTAGGAATATTTTCCTGCATTAATTTTATACCGAATGTTAATTATTCATTAGTTAAACACATTAATTTTATATTATTCATATAAAATTTGACAATTTCCACCTATAATGAAGTATACACTTTTTTAGGGGGATTATACTGTCTTACTTTTGTTCCCATTAGGTTAAGTATAAAATAATTATTAAGAAACATACATCAGTTTCATCAAAATTAAACATTTCTTGTCTCCCTAAAAAACTCAAGAAATTTTGATTCCTTAATCTCAGTAAAGGAAATGTTTCATCAACAGACTAAATTTCTTTGTTTTGTTTTTTACGCTACAATACCTGTACTAGATTTTTACAAGTTACTGTTGGAAAAAACTTATTGTAGTCACAGTATATTGTTTATCCCGTTTGTTGTTTTGTTTTTTTTAATTTTCGAAGGCTTCTTATTTTATTTAAATATACTAGGTGTTTCAAGGCTAAGGGTTCAAACTGAAAATATGAATTAAGGACCTCAAAGAAAACGAGTCTCTAGAGAGTATAGTGTTTAGAAGATGACCACGTTTAAAGATTGCATTGTTAGGAATTATTTAGGTAATAATGAGTAAACTAATATGCGTTCTAATTTATTAATGAAATGTAAACATTATTATTTCATCAAATATCACCTCGCCCGAACGGGACTGGATATGTGTTATTGTCACGCTCACCATCACGACACCAAATCAATTTTTTTTGTGGTGACACAAAACAAAAAGTTTAAGCAAGTTCGTTCAATGATCTTAATTCTTTACGAAGAATGTTAAGCCAATTAAAGCCACTTTTTTTAATGTTGCTCAATTTAACAAATACTCTAACTGAAGTCTCCTTTTACCAATTTTAATTAATGTTTTAGAGGTGATATTAGATCGTCGCTAAATCGGGGTTTTAGTGGGGCGGGTTGGGCAGAAAGGATTCCCTTAGATTATTTTTAGAGTTGTAATCTCTTGTGAGGTTGTTATATGTAAATCAACCAATATACCCCCTACCCGAGGGTGGGTTTTACGCTGTTTTCCAGATTAGACACTTTATTTCTAATGTTACACAATTTAAAAATACTCTAGCTAAATAACAATGTTCAATTGAGTTTGTTCCCTAAAGTCATTTGAAATAATAACATATATATTGCCATTGGGCCACTACTGCTGTGTAAGAAACATGAAGAGCCTGTCTTAATAACTTAATTACTTTCAATCAGTTTGAACAACGTTCTATATATAAGTTTTTATCACATTTCATTATTAAAGTAGTTATAACACATATTAGTTTATTTACTATAATCTAAATAATTGATACCACCATCCCACCAGTGCCCGGTTTCATAATAAAGTACAAACTAATACTATTAGTCTTGTCGCTTTAACTTAATACAATTACACTGACTTGTACAATAGTAACTTGTACTTTAGTATTTTTTAATTCCTGTAATATCACTAATAGTCATCCCTATCATGAAAAAATAAGTATTAGTATTATTACCACACTAGTTTCTACACTTGTACTATGAACTAATACAATTAGCTTTCATTATGAAACAGGGCACAGAAGGAATTTGTTTGTTATGAGGTCCTTAATCCATACTTAACCCTAAAGCACCATTTATAATTAAAAGCATTTTTCGGGTTTAGTTATATTTTGTGTTGTGTATTCCTCTTAGAAATCATCTTTGGCGTTTCTCACTGTTTCATTTTTTTTTCATTACTGCCGGAAAGAAAGATTATACAATCTCAGCGCAGGACGAAATGCTGGGTCGGTTCCCATAGATTTTTATCAGAATTTTTCGACACGCGACTGGCCTGCCTCAGTGTGAATTAACATAACTAAAACTGATACCACTGCGGAAAAGTCTGACACAATCTGTCGTCAATCACCTGTTTTTTTTTTTGTTTTGTTTTTTGTCGAATTTCGCAGAAACTTTTTTTTCGATGAAAAAAATATTTTAAACGTACAAAATGTTTTAGAATTGATTTAGTGCGTGTTTATTAATAATTAGGGCCAAAGGAAACTAGAATATTTTTATTTGAATAATAGACCTTTAAATTTTTAATTGGAGCATTAACCTTCGAAGTTATTCTTTCATACGTATTATTAAAACTATAGCCTCGTACTAAGTGGAATAAAGTCCGAGCTAAACTAACTCATTAGCATCGGAAGATAACACGAGATCTGAATTATTAATAACCTTTCTGCTTCGCATAGTAATTGAACTTTACGTTTCCGTCCCCACAAAATTTGAGGTGTATATATCTATACTAATATATAAGGCCAAAGAGTGTGTTGGAACGAAATAATTTAAGTAACAATCAGCCAGATTAGTAAAATTCTTATTCCTTAGATAGATAGTTTATTAAGGAAGACTTGAAGCTTCCTTAATATAATTTTTAGAAGACTTAAGTCTTCCTTAATAAACATTTTAGTAGACTTAGGACTTCCTTAATAAAAATTTCGTAACATAACATACATAATAAAAAAAGTACGTATCCTACGTGATAGCTTAGTACCCCTAGACGTTAACGTACTATACAAATGTTTCAATATGTTTAAATTTATTGTGTAAAAACGTGATGCTTAATTAATCACTGTAATTTAATAAACAAATGTATTGTCATTTCAACCATATTCAAAAACTGATTAAAGATATTGCCGCTTTGCTTGAATAGTAGCACTTCTGACAAAAAAAAGTTTTGATTTTGTTTAGAATTGGACGTATCCTGAAGATAGTACCGTATTTTCTTCTCTGAGGTCGTCTTACAGACTTTTTTAAAGCTATTAGAATTTTTACAAATTAACTCTAATCTATGAAAAACCTCTAACACAAAATAAAAAATGAAACAATTTTTTCGTTAGATGCATTACCACAATTAAAGAAAACCAAGTATATAAGATTGAACAAAATTTCATAGCACATTATTTTCAAAGTTATATTGTATTGTAAGGAGTTAATAACTTAACAGGTAATACCTATCTTTAATTTCGATATATTTAATTGTGTTTGCACAACAATTGTTTGATATAATCGGTTTCCCGTGTTATTCTGAAACGAATTAAAAATATTATATATAGAAAAAATAAATCTGTACTGCTGAAACCCAATGAAGTGTTCAGTACATATAAAGGTAGTGTAACTAGTGTTTAAGTACTGTTACTAGACTGACGGTTGTTCAATGAGGTGATTTGGTCAGAATCACGCACGATTGTGAATTTTTTCTCGCAATTAAGGGTATCCACTTTAGACTCCGGGCGGCTCTTGAACCCACAGGGTTGACTCACCGAGCTATAGTAACAGAATAATTAACCGCTACAGCCGGATTCGAACCCGAGTCCTTGGAGTTAGTAGCACAACTTCTTACCACTGAGACATACCGCTCCTAAATAATATATGTACATATTGATTTTTAGTTTGAGATTGGGTTTATTTATCAATAATAATAAAATGGATCCATTTAGCCTCAAAGTTTAATAACCTGACGTTCAATCCAATTATTTTAAAACTCCAATGTTTCGGAAAGGTTAGCAATCCTAAATAGAAAATCCAAATTAAAATCAGAAACAGCTATTCTTTTTTTTAAAAACAATTCTCAGGTCATTGCTGATGTGTGGCTGCGAAGTCTGGGGAATGGCATCCTTTAGGAAAAAGAAAAAATCACAATCTTTTCAAAATAAAGTCAGTAAAAACTGCAGAGGATGCTCCTTGATCTTTAAGAAACGGCCAATTGCATTGCGAATTACAAATAGAGGCAATAGAGGATTATATAAAAAAAAAGGTTCATGAAGTTCCACTCCCAGTTACCAACAGTTAAGGGAGCAATAACCTAAAACTTAGGAAACCCAACCACAACCAGAAGACTGAAGCTCAGACTGCTGCAGGACATCCTGTTATAAATTCTATATTTATCAGTTCTGTTATTGTCACTATAAAATTTTATTTTATCTCAACTGCTTTTTTTCTCTTCATCTTTTTCTATTATTTATTTCGTTAAATCCATAAATCTCATTATTTTTTGTTATTGACTTTACTTTTATCCTATTAAGAATTATTATTTTAATCTATTTATTTTATCTTGATCTTTTGTTTTATTTATAACATTCTATATAGTTAGGGGTATCTTTTGTATGAGACTATAAACCCCCATAATCAATTGTTAAAAAAAAAAACATACCTCGAACATTAACGATGTAAGGCCCACAAGGGCAAGGATAGGTATATTTGGAAATTATCTGCATAGATGTGGTATTGGGAGTGATGTATCTAGAGGGGAAGGTCATTAATTTGAATAGCGAACAGAGTAGGAGACAGAGAGGATTCTTGAGGAACACCACAGGAAAGTAGGAGGGTCTAAGATGGAGGATGACCTGGGACGGATTTGAGAGAAAGGATTTGAACTAACACAGGGCACTGTTGGATAGAGGAAGATTACGCAATTTAGTGATGAGGATGGTCAATAGTGTCAAACGCTTTAGAAAAATCTAGTTGAGTGCTACCAATGGGTAGTTTCTCTACACGCCTGTAACACCCCAATTTAACTGAGATCAAATTTACTAAATGTATTATAATGTACAGTTGTAAATGAGGTTTTGATGTTCAATGGAGTTTTGGAGGTCATGGGTTATTTTAAGGAGAGCGGATTGCGTTGAATAGCCAGGTCGAAAGTCAGATTGGAAAGCGTTGATAAGGGAACGTGGATTATTTATAAAAAAAAAAAAACTAAATCCTTTATTTAGTTATGTATCTGGAATATTTTTCTTATTTCTTTGTGTTATATTTTACATTATCTTTTATTAAATCCAGAGTGGATGGAGAGAGTGTATTATTCATTTTGTGTTTCTCAGTTTTATATACGCTCAACTGAATTTTACCATCTAGGTTCATGTTCTTATCTCAAATCGCTAGTTTATGCTTTCATATGACAGGGAGACGTTTTATAGAGAATAGACCCTTTTCCCAATTATAATATTTTCTCAGATAAGGTCATGGAACATTGGCTGCTGATTCTTTTAGCGCCTGGCCCGCTATCATCAAGGCATTACATTCCAGCCCCTGGCTTCTTTCATCCAACTATTTATTTTCGGAGGCGTTCATTTACTTTATTCCCCAGGGATTGCCTGGAATCCCCACACCCTTCCTTTAAATGTTCCACACATGCCATCATGATTACTATCACCCATTCTAATTTTGTTCAGTTCTTGGAATGCACAAAACATTATGGTTGTAGCTTTGCTATAACGGAAAATCACCTGATCGTGTACATGATAAAATACACATTATTATTCCTTAGCATATGTGAAATTATTAGTTATTTTATTCATTACATGTTGGTAAGATTGTGGCATCCGATTAGGTGGAGATAGCCTCTTTGCATATACTAGCAAGTAGGATTGCTATTGAAATAAATCGGATGTTTTACATATGGGAAGATTCCTGTATCTTTTATCTCTTTTTAATCACTGGGAAAAGATTCAAAACATAATATTTACATATCAGTTATAATAATCTGTTATAATAAATAAGTTATAATAACATAATATAGATCCATTTAGCCTCAACACTCCTTATTAGTTTCGACCAATCAGGAAATTACCAAGAACAATCATATTTTTTTTTTTTTTTATTTAATGTAATTTACAACTGTACAAAATAATACAATAAGTAAATATGTTGTATGTTACATATACACTTGAAAATCTTGGGAAGGAACCACCTATTGGTGGTACTCCAAACATTAATTTAAATTAGAAGGTACCTTCTTTCCCTATCTTCTTTTCAGACGCCTCGGAGGATTATCAGGGATTGTTAAGGATGAAAGATTAAGAATTAATGGGTTAGGATGGTTTAGCAGTTTGGAATGAAAAGACGCATATCGGTCTTTGCGAATGAGTTTATTTGTAACGTAATAAGGAGCAACAAGGATTTTACGTAGGATTTTGGATTGTAAGGATCTCATAATTTTAAAATAGAGAAACTGTTCTTAATAACCCACAATATTTTTAAAATAACTAGAAATCAATATTTGTGAATTTATTTTGACTAATAATACGAAGATGATCGTAAAACTTCATGGTACATTTATCTAGCTTCAATTTGATTGCTAATAGACATCTGTACGTCTGATATTTGCCAAAATGAATTCACAAAATGTTGATTTTCTGTCATTTAGAAAAAATAAAATTAGGTTTTTTGAAAAGCTGTATGTATTTATGAAGGGCTGCGGTCAAAAAAGGAAAAACAAATTTTGTGAATGAATGAATTTTGTGAATGAAAAACAAAGTTATTTTTTTCTTCTTGACCACAGCTTTGATCAAGTCTTCCTTCATATTTATTTACGATCAATCATCCATTATATATATAACGAAATCGTTTTCATTTAAACTAGCGTATTTAATTAGAATTAGGAATATTTTTAAAGCAAAAAAGTTACACGGTTATTCAGTACACAAATGCATATAGTTTAAATGAAGGTTATTCAGTTCAAAAGCTTGATATCAAGAGCCTTCACGAGTGCATTCACTTGAACCAGAAGTGGCTTTTATCGAATCATGCAGGCAAGCCTATGGAGTTTGTGTCACACACATCTCACCCCATTATCAAACTTAATTTAATCTATACAACCCCTCGTAGAACCAATGAAACGATAGCTCAAAAAGTTCGGATTTATTAACTCTACCGAAAGTAATTTGGGTATCACATCATTAACTGCATTTAGATCATAACAAATATATAAGTATTACCAGCGTGTGAGTGGCAATTCTAAATTGCTCCCCCATTTCTCATTCTTATTTGTGTTCATTTCCTATATATATATATATATATATGTTAATAGAAAATTAATGAATAAAGCTTCAATAATTTTAACAATTATTTGAATAATAATAATAATAATAATAATCTTTATTTATTCTGGGATTGATGCCTTTAGAATAATTTATAGGTGTCAAAATTAGGCTTTAGAATTAAATAGGGTGAGTTAAATAAATAAAAAATTGAGACTAAATAAATATTAATTAAAATTAACAATAATAAAAAAATAAATATTGTGTCGAGAGAAAGAATAGATACTTTTTACAAGCAAGGTAGGTTTTTCCATTATTTAACCACATATCCTATAGAATACGATGCTATAATGGAATGGAAGTTCTCAGCGATTTAGGCTTCATAATATCTGGTAAAATATATCTTTAGAGAAAAATAAAATTTCATAAATTTTAATTCATTAACCCACACAACACTAAATTAATAATTTGATGTATCAGTAAATTATATTGGGTCGACTATGTTCAATTTTTACACTAAAGCCTGAAAGTGGCAGAGCACGCTTATGTGCGTACACACCTTTAGACGAAACACCCTGGGGGCTTCCCAAAGTGTTTTTGCTTGAAAGTACAGACAAAGGTCAAGTTATGCATAAAAGCCTCCACGGTGTTAAACGTTAAAGGTGACAACAAGCGCTCAAGCATGCTTGAGGTTGATTCGTCACCTTTACGATTTAGTTTTAACTACTCTAAAACCACTCCCAGTTTGATTATTTAATCATAATTAACATTAAATCTACCTTTTTCATTAAATAAATAATTTTTTATTTATTTATTTTATAGGCCGTGGACGGCCAAGTACTCTCGGTTCGAATCTGACCTGGGCGGACTGACTTTAATTTCGAGGCAAATCCTCGGAATTGATCTGGACTTTCCCACCCTGACAAGAGTAGGTTGGTCAGGTGGCTTCTGCTTTAAGTTGGAGAACATAAAAACGCTAAAAACCATACATAGTGAAAAATAAATTTCTGTAGTTTTATATTCCATTACAATTTTGAGCGACACATCCTTTGTGTTTACTTGGTGAAGGCACAAAAACGTCATCCTTTTTGGCCTTCTTTTCAAAATGCGTAAGAAAAAAACATTATTAAAGGACAAACCAACTGAAAAGAACCATAAATGAAATAAAACTAACTTCATCTTAACTGCTTCAAGGAATTATTTTATTTTTGTTTAAATTCCTTTTTTTTAAAAACTAAAACTCTTTTATTTTAAATGATATTATTTTATTCATGTTGGCTTTTTTATATATATATTCTTTACGTTGTGTTTATATTATTTAGCTATTATTATATTGATCTACTTATTTTTAAAAATGTGATATTTCTTTATTATAATTATTGTTATGTTTCCATCTTATTTATTATTATTTTTACAACTTGTTAGAACTAAAATGTACAAAAAAAATTTATATTTAATTAATTTATAGTCAAATTAAATACAGTCAACGTCAACCAATGTTTTATATCTTTGTGTTTATTTATTTTCAAGGAATGAAATTCTTAACACTTCTTACTTCCTTTATTTTGATATTTTAGATGACTTTTTTGACAAACTGTTCATTATCCATTTTATCAAACTTTAAATCATCATATTTTGGTATTAATCCCTATATAAATTGAGAAAACCCAATTATTAGTAACATTTTTATGTATTTACCTTAATTAATAGATTTATTATATCCTCATTTAATGGGATTTGTACCGATTATAAAATGCTATATCATCAGAAATCCTGAAGTTCATGTTAAATAATGAATATTTTTTTTTTTTTATCATTTTCCTCTTTATAGAACTTATTCAACAATCCTTATAGATTAAAAAAAATCATCATGAGCATAGCTAATAGGAAATATTTCAATAACATAAAACGAAATTCATAGATTTGTTATAAAAAATGAAGAACTACAGAAAACTGTAAATTTTTCGTAACATAGATATGTTTGGTGACCGTTCAGAAAGTTATGAATAACAAAAGAGAACAATACAAATTTTAAATATCAAAGTGGGAAAATAAAATTAACTTGACATCAAGTTCCAATGTATTACCAGTGACAAGAAAAGTAATCTTGAGATTTTGGAGAAAGATATCTAAGTTAGTGTATAACATTTGAGAAGACTGACACATAATGAATAGGTTCTGACAATAGGTGTTGCCACTTCACACACCATGCCCCCATTTGCCAAAGGTCACACTCCATCCACTCCTCTATACCGAAATGGTTTGCTAAGGAGCCAACTAGTTAGTGCTTAATATTAAATCTATATTTGGAAAGCGAATGGTAATTTTTCATATATTCAAGTCGACTAACTGGAACGATATTTCTTCCCCCCGGAGCAATTTCCGGAACGTCAACAAGCGTGCACAAACGCATATATTTATAAAAGTAACTGCACCCAGCTCCAGTTATTTATAGAAGGGAGGCACGTATTAATGTGGAGGTTTAAAATAGTCGAAGATATGCGTGGGTTAAAATTAAGAAGAGATATAGCTTCCGATATCCTTCCGGCGGAATAGGCATTTTTATAGCTAAACCCAGATGTAGCAGTCTATGAAAGTCCAAGAAATTTTATGAATGAAGGCAGGTTTTACCAAAGGGATACAATTTCTGTGGTACCAGTGTACACCAACTCTAGTTTTTTTTTTATGGATACTTTTTTGTAAAAAAATTCAAATATAATTTACAACCATCACAATACTTACTAGACAAATAGTCTAAACTTCCAATTAATTACAAAAGACCCATTTCCATGAGCATAATTAGGCATATTTGTACATACAGAGTTGAGCCGATGGTTGAGGAATTCCTTACCACCCAAAATCCATAATGCTCTTCACTTTGTCAAAAATAAAATAATCCATAAAGACCTCAATGTTCCATATGTTATGGGAAAAAAAGACCTTCCACTCTAGAACTTTTATTGGAATTCACTCGAGGACACATCTCCACAAAACTGTATCATGCCATTGTAAAATAACTCACATCACAGTTACTAGCTGTATATTTATTTAATACAGTTCTAATTTCAATAAAAACAAAAAAGAAGAAATTGGTAATTAACTATTAACGATAACATTTCGTATTTTCTTCGCTTTTTATTGTAAATGTGAGGACAAAGGAGATAAAAAGACGTCCAAAACCTTTAAATGCGAAAATCATTGTTTGTTTTTGTTTAATGGCGCAAAACATTGTTCATCAACGCCTCGTCATCAAATACGAAATTAATTATTTTTCCTAACCTTTGTTTTAATTATTTAAATTTTTTGTTTGTTTGATGCTATATTTGTGACAGTAAACCTTTCGATTAAAAACAGGAATAATATTTGTATAGTTTTATCATCATCCCTAACGGTTTTTGATATATTCGGACTCGAAAATAAATTTACAACTGCTAAAAATACGTTGTTTTTTTTATGTAAATGAGTGAGGTATAAAGCAATTATTACTATTACTTAGAACATATCTGCTAAGAGTTCATTAATTTATAAGCATGACCTATTTCCACTCAGTTTCTTTTAATTTCCTTTTTTAGGTATTTTTCAAACCTATTTTTGACAGGTTTTGTTAAAAAATCGGGAACATCTATTGCCCAAGTTGTGTTCATTAAGAATATTAGAACGTAGTGTGTCATATAACTACTTGACAGGATCATAAAACATCTAGTTTTCAATCATAGCAGATCATGTTTGACAGTTACAAGGTCTCTAATCACATAAAGAGAATCATCACAATTTGATGGGCTCTTTAGGTAATATGTAATAAATTCATCAATATATTAATTCTGTTCAAAAGTATTGGCGAAATAAAAATTTTTAGTTACTTTTTTTCTTACTAATCTTATCTTAGCTTTAACACTAACATAAATAAATTAAGATTTATAATCCAAGGAGGTGTAGCTAAGGGAAAAAGTTCGAGTCTTTATCTAACAGTAATAAATTTTCACTAAGATTTAAATGTATCTCATGATTTAGCTAAGTGACCTACTTAGGAAACCCAACCTCAACCCGAAGACTGAAGCCCAGGCGGCTGCAGACATACTGTTATAAATTCTATAATTCTATATTTATCAATACTATTATTGATATTACTTCTATTTTTTTTTTTATTTTCGACCTTTTTTCTAATTAACTAGTTTTTCCCCTCATTAGAGGGCAATCGTTTGTTTTGTTACGTCTAGGGATGTCGCTATTTTGTCATTAACTTTACTTTTCTCTATTATTTCATCTATTTATTATATCTTAATTTGTTTTTATAACGTTGTAAATAGATAGGGGTGTCTTTCATACGAAACTATACCTCCCCCCCCCCCCCATAATCAATTGTTAAAAAAAAAGTAACCGTTATATGAACCATGTAAGGCCTACCACGCCGATCTGATATTAAATATATAAATATAATAATATAAATTGGATATAAATAAGCTTTTTTAACTATATTAAGTACTACTTAAATTTACAATAATATGATAGAATTAAATAATATAGATAGAATAATTATAGATACAATGATAGGCCCACCAAGCCGATCTGGTACTAAATAAAAATATATATATTAAAAAAAAATTTAGCGGGAATATTTTAATAGGTCCAGTTTTCAAATTACTGAGAGGAAAATATTCCTGTAAATATATATGAACCTTTAATGATGGGGCATAGCAATAAATTAATTTATTGAGGTTCTCGGAACCAGGGCGTTTTCCCCTTTATATAATTGGTTTTGAATTTTCAAGAACTGGCTTTACAATTTTGATTATACTCGTTATATCAACGTACAATTAATGTCATCTAGATATTATCCTCATTGAAATAGTTTGTCGAATTTTCAAACTAGGTTGTTCTCAAGCAGCGCTTCCCAAACCAAGACCAAAGGGCGCCATGGCAATAATATTTAATTTTTAAAACGATTTTGCAATTTACATTCTTTTATAAATTTTAATAAATATAAAATTAATTCATAGTCACACTACCTTTATTTTACTTTTTATTATTACTCATTTTATTTATTCATTATTATTATATTTACTTTCTTCTCTTATCCCTTTTTCAAATTAACTTGTTTCTTTTTACTATTAGAGAGAAATTGTTTGTTTTATTTAAGTATACCTTAAAGGCATTATTTTTTATTACTAATTTTACTTTCCTCTTTTATTAAGAAGCATTATTCTTATCTATTTTTTTTCTTCTTTTAATAATAACATTGTTTATAGTTAGAGGTGTCTTGTGTACGAGACTATACTACCCCCACATAATCAACTGTTTTTTTTTTTTTTGTTTTTGTTTTTAAATTGATAGATTTATTTATTGATAGATATTACAATCTGCCACACAGTTGTGGGCAATAGGTAATATTGATA
>NW_027116789.1:402908-415853 GCF_000696795.3 Halyomorpha halys | reverse complement strand
ATCACTGGTATGGGCCAGTGGAGGCTGAGCAAGTGAATCAACTGTTAAAATATACATATAATATCACGGTTACATCAACCATGTAAGGCCCAACAGGCCGAACTGATATAAAATAAAATAAAATATAATTTTGCAATTTAGAAGTATAATTCATTTAAATTAATATAGTAACACCATCCTCTTCTTGTCTATAGTACTTTTAACACTTGGCTATTTTTCTAGTTTCTAGGCGTCATTTGTTTCGCGCATTACACAACTTTAACTTACTAACCTACTTGTGTTCCCAAGTTTTGTGTGCATTAGAGGGCTCGTTTTAAAATTAACGTAATTTTTTTGGTTTTCGGAAAAAAAGAAAAAATTAAAGACCAGAGATATCTGGACATAGGGAATTGAGCTTTGTGGCTCTCCTAAACCATCGAATTCCTCCCGAATCCAATCCTTACAGTCCAAAATCCTTCGTTAAATCCTTAATGCTCGTTACTTTGTTGTAAATCAAGTCATCCATCAGGACCTCAATGTCCCATATATTGCCGATTTGGCCAGAACCAGATACCATTTCTTCCATGATAAACTTCTCAACCACCCAAATCCACTTGTTTCTGACCTGGCTTCTCCTTCATAACCTAATAATCCTCCTAGGCGTCTGAAAAAAAACAGAGAAGGCAAAAATTATGAACAAAACATTTTTATTTTTCCGTTGGTATAGAAATTCGTACTTTTTTAAAGGGTTTTTCGGGGTGATTATAGCAATTAAATTTTTATATTTTGAAAAATACAACATTTTAAAAAGAGATAACGAAGCCGCCATGCCATAAAGTAAGATCGGGCCGTATCAGCTTTTTCCGCTCGAATCTGATGGAACTATTTTTCCTCTTTTTATTTAAAAATTTCTGCAGTATTATGTATTCATACATTGTTTATTATTACTACCAATGAGAACTGTTTATTTATTTTTTTTAAATGAACAAAAATAAAGGTACTTTAGGAGATAATTTTTCGAAAATTCGGCGTTTAAGCTCTGTTATACTAATACAATGAGGATAAGACCTTTCTGGTATTAAAGAGCACTTAATTGCTCCATGATTCACCGAGTTTAATCAAAATCGTTGGAGCCATTTGGTAAAAATGATTTTATAAAATGGCACTTTCATTTTGCACATTCATACCATTTTGCGAGACTAGGTTTTTTGGACTGAGGGGACCTCAAAACATGAATTCCCGTCAGAAATAAATGATAAATCTACTAACAATCATTCATAAAATTCATTATATCATGAAAAAGGTTCTAATAACTGGTATATTTCTCTGCTCACAACTGGTGTTTTGATGCCTACTACTGCTACAAAAACCTATGTCAAGTAAATCGAGTTAAATAACTATAATTGTTTATTTTTGATGAAATTTAAAGTAAATTAGCTTTGAGAGAAGTTTACCAATCTCATTCCTTAAAAGAAAATTGTGAGTAGAATAACATCCCAGTTCTAAAAAAGTTGAAATAGTTTTGTTAATCTCCCTACTACTGGTGCGAAAACTAATGACAGGTCAATTTAATAAAAAAATATATAATTGTTTATTCTTGATAAAATTTAAAGTAACTTAGTTTTGAGAGAAGTTTACCAATCTAATCGTTGAAAAGGAAAACATGAGTAAAATAACATCGCAGTACCAAAAAAGTTAATATATTTTTGTTAATCTGCCTTCTAATGGTGCAAAAACGTACCTCAAGTCAATTCAATTAAAAAAATTATAGTTGGGAAAATGGGATAAAGTTGGAAGATGGGTAAAATAACACCGTAATAATTAAAACTAAAATAAAATAAATATTATTGTAAATGTGCCGGCTAATGGTGCAAAAATAAAAATATCGCCAATTAAATCAATAAATTCAAAGCAAAAGATGAAAATCAAACTTATAACAACTTTTAAAATTCGAAAGTTCTGCCGCTGAATCATTCGTAAATAGATTGCCGTTTCTATCAGATTAACTTTTGAAATTAATTCAAGGATGACGCTGAGACAATCGGATTTTAACGCTTTCTCATGAGGTTAGGAATCAAGGTAACGCAAGCATTCAAGTTTGAAACAAAATTGATTTCAATATACATTGAACGAAGTCTGAAAACTAAATATCAGGTATCGTTTTGGCTAAAGATTTTAACAGTTTTTTCGCCATTAAAATTCTTTTTTGGCTCATGATCTTCTTAACATTTGAGGTTCTAAAGACAAAATGGTCCTCCAGAAGACGGAGGTGTATCAGGGAACTGTTTAAAATATTATTGTGAGTGCTTCAGTTTTCTGAACAACAATTAAGCAAGCTTCAAGGTTGCGGCTGTTATGACGGTATTAGTGTAATAACTAATAGTTGGGAAAAGTGATTTATAAATCAGTTATAGGATAGAAGGGAAATTTGGCTCAAGTTCCCCTTGCAAATTTAATAAGTTGGAGGCAGAGAAGACCCAGGCCACTTTGTTAGGGTAGTAAATGCTAAAAGCTTAAATTGGTTACACCCGAGGCTACATTATCAGTAAACATCCTGCTATTCTACCACCCCCCTCCCCCCCCCAACTTAAGCACTATAGTTAATAGCTTTTAACCTAACAGTTTACTAACACAGCTACTTTAATTAAATTAAAATTTATTTTTGAATTGAATCTATTTTGAAATAATTCCATTCACCGAATAAACTCCGGTTATGAGATTTATAAGATAATTTCGCATATTTTCAATTTTAAAAATATATGTACGTTTTCCAACCGAAATAGCAGGTCCGTTTCACCATTAGACAACATCAAAGAGACGAAGTTGACAGCTAAAAAACTATTTGTAAGATATCCGTTACAGCTGCGAGTAAAAATAAACTTAAAACCGGAAAATTATAAATCATAGTCAATGAATTTTAACTAGAACAAGATAAATTTCTCCTGAGGAAGTTGACCGCACATAATACGTATCTTCGAGTAAGATTGAAGGGGATCAAGAACATTCTAACAAATATTTAAAATACTAAATGTAACTTTTAAAATAGTTTGTCAAGATTCAGGAATTTAACTGAAATATGTTCCGCTAAGCAGTACTTTTCCACTTATCTGTTATAAGTCCATTATAATAAGACTATATACTATATTGCATGATTGTCAGTAAACCGTATGAGATGATTGTAGGAAGACCCCGGAAGATGCAGTCAAAAAAATATTAGTACATATAATGTTAATAACAATAGTTATTGTATATATGAGTGTAAATGTGACTAGAGATTCTTTTATTTTTATCATTATTTTATTTTATTTATTTATTTTTTCATGCACATAGTTTGATTATATTAATTTTCTTTATCCTTCTGTTTATATATATTTTAAGAGAGATTTTATTTATTTTTATGTACTTTTTTTAAATTTATTTTTCATTCTTATTTTATTTTATTTTGTATGAATGTGATCATTCATCACTATTATCTATTGCCCACAACGGTGTGGCAGATTGTAATATCAATCAATAAATAAAGTTTTAAAAAATAATAATAGTATTTATAATATATAAATAATAGTACTTATAATGTTAATAGCAATAGTTATTGTATATATGAGTGTAAATGTGACTAGAGATTCTTTTATTTTTATCATTATTTTATTTTATTTACTTATTTTTTCATGCACATAGTTTGATTATATTAATTTTTTTTATCCTTCTGTTTGTATATATTTTAAGAGAGATTTTATTTATTTTTATGTCCTTTTTTTAAATTTATTTATTGATTTTTCATTCTTGTTTTATTTTATTTTGTATGAATGTGATCATTCATCACTATTATCTATTGCCCACAAATGTGTGGCAGATTGTAATATCAATCAATAAATAAAGTTTTAAAAAATAAAAAATAATAATAGTATTTATAATATATAAATAATAGTGCTAATAATGTTTAAACAGTAAATATATAAAGTACGCAAACTTTTTTTATAGTTTATAATTAAATATATACTGTTGACATATTCATGTAATATAATTATTTATGTATTAAACAAGTTTACTCATTTACTTTTTATTAGTATTGTGACGTATATCTTAAATTGACGATGACTCTTTTTTTTAAAGAAAATATTTTAAAAGTGTAGTTGTTAAAGTAGGGTCTCCGAGTTCAATCCTTCACTCGGAAATAATTTATGGGGGAATAGATTATGCAGGGAGCTTGGGACTTGGGCTTAGCAACTTTTTTTCCCAGGTTCAGCAGTTCTCAAGAAAGTCCCTCACCTAAGTAGACATCATCCTGAAAAATATTGTAATCACGAAAGTCACCAAGTAGAATATAAGGTTATTTCTTACTGAAGTATGTGTGAGTATACAGACTCACACACAAAAACACACACACACATATAGACATATATAGAGAGGAAGAGTAAAATATAGATTGTAGGTTTATATAGACATTATGTTATGCCACGGCATGAGTCGTCAAGTGTTTACTACTTGTGGGCACATTTACGGCTTATATGTGAAGGACCTTCCAGTGTAATTTGGTTTTTATATTCAATCAAAATTGGGTGTTGGATATTGTTAATAATAGTTTAAAAAAAGAATACTATAATAAGTATAAATACTACTTAAATACTCAGCTAATTTTAAAGTATACCTTCCAAAGAATAAAATAAGTTGAATGTGTTACCGACATTTCCACTAATTGTTTTTATTATTAAAAGAGAAAATAAAAGAATATTTATTAACAATAACCAAACACAAAACGATACAATGTCAATAATGATTTGTTAATGTTGTAGCGTTTTATGTCTTGTAGTAATTAATTGTAGAAAAAATTCACTTTGATTTCCATGTAATTAATAGATGTTAATAAGAAATACAATATTTTATTAGAATTTTCCTATCATCAGCAGGCTACGTAAAACAAATCTCATAAGAAAACGATATGTTAAAAATACATAACTATATTCAAACAATTTCGCTTACATTTTTAAGTAATTATCAGATATTAAAAAATAATTATACAAGGATTTTATTGAAAGAACTCTTGTGCTAAAGGTTTGATGGGATTACTACAAATAGATTCAACGCAAACCTAATGGGTTTATTATCCTCATTGATAGATCGAAAACTGCATAAAAGAGATTAAAATTACTATCGATATATTATTTGAAAGTTCAAAAAAGAAGGGTTCATTAAGTCAAAATGTAATAATTAAATTAAGAGATTCATCAGAGATTTAGTGCACATTTAGTGTATTATTTAATTATGTGTAGTGTTATGCAATATATTTCTTAATTTTTTCAAAAATAAAACTACATGCTATCTTGTTAAGGATCATATATTCATGAGTATAGCAATTTTTAGAGAAAAAAAATCCTTTAAACTTCATCTACATTGTATTTATGAATTGGTTAATACCTAAAATCATACATTATATACTGTAAAAAATCTTTAAGAAATCACTTTGCTAAATAAAAGTTGTTTGTAAAAAAATAAAATAAAAAATACATTAAAATAATTAAAAATACCTATACCATATGTTAAATATTATTATCAACCTTATAAAAATATAATAAAACCACATTGCTAAAATTATGGCTACAATATTATAAATAACTACGAGAAACCCATTAAATATATATATTTATTATTTACTAACTTCTTAGTATTATAATACCCATTAAATAATAACAAAATTTCCCTCATCTAATTATAAAATATTGAACGTATTTTACATGTTCCGTGTAAATCATTCATCCATAATTAGGCATCATTTGTTAAAAGTCGAACTTACGATATAATTTAACCCTTAAACTATTAATTTACATTTTTTTTTTGTTAATGTATATAATAGCACTAGAATACGTCATTAAAAGTGTGATGAATACCGAAAAGGGTTTAACTTTGGGTGGTAAAGTACCGGTGCTTGCGTATGATGATAATTTGGTTTGATTTGCTTAGCTCGCACCTTCCATCCAAAATCTTAAAAATTAGAATTTCCAAAACTGTTCTTTATTGATGCGAGACGTGGCCTCTTACATTAAAGGATGGACAGCGCCTTAAGGTTTTCGAAAATAAACTATAACGTAAATTATTTAGAACGAAAAAGGATGAATTGGCGGGAGAAAGGTAACACGACACTGAAATGAGGGAACTACACCCGGTAAATATAATTCGAGTTATGCTGCGTACAAGATGGGCATGTAAGATTCTAGGGCTTAGTAACGAGCGGATCTCTAAAATGTTTATAAACGCTAAACCGGGGGTTGACCGAAACGTAAATGGGAGGATTGCGTTAAAACTGATTAAGTAGAATTTGGAGGGGCATCAATGGAAGGAAGTATGTAGAGAGCGAATGGTTGTATCCGCATCGAGCCTTCGAGTTCGTTAGGCCTTTATTATTATTATTAATATATATAACAATTTTTCTAAACATAAGACGGATTGGTCTGATATAAGCTCTCAATGATTCACCGCCATCATCACTGATAATTGAGCCAGAAAATACGTGAAGCCGATGAAACATATTCTTTCAGCAGTGACACAACCAACAGCGGATTATGCAGAACGAAACTGATCAAACTTCAGAAGTGATCGTTGCCCGGCGCGAAAGGGCTTGTGCGATATGAATCATTGATGTTATTCAAAACCGCTGGCTGTATCGCCGCTATTCGTAAACACGTACTATTCACTTGGACACAATGAATGCAGAGTCAGCGGATTTTGAGAAGATATGGGACGAGTAATGTAGTCGCTACAACATTGGAAGTCATCATTAAGTATTGGCGTATCAAAAATTGAAAAAAAAATATTATCCAATGAATATATTGGGTCAGCCTGGAGGAGTGAGGACCGACCCAAATATGACAATCACCCCTAGATCGAATTCTTGGCTACATGTGTAAGATGTTATCACCGAGTATCCCAATTGACCAATCGATACAGAATCATCCACCGACATGTTGGAACCTACAATCAGCTAAACTACATTTATAACTAGCAGTTGAAAGACGGTTAGCAGTTACGTGCTATGAAATTTCATACAGGTTAGAAAATTAAATTCTCCACAAATAAAAAAAGGGGCTTCTTTGAATTATTTTTTCGGGAAGAAACAACAATTTTTATAACTTCTTTTCTTTACTTATTATTTAAAAGTTATAAAACTATTTCATTTAATGATTTATGTGAGTAGAACTTGCGGGTAAACAATTTACTAAATGTTCCATTTCTCAATGTTTCGGGGTTATGTCCCATCTTCAGAATTATGATACAAATTAATTATTATTTTATAATATTGGAGGAAGGTAGTCCGGGTGGTGGTCAATATAGGTATCAAAATAGTAAAAGAAAACTACTTATTGTTAACCAACGTTTCGGCCCACTTTGCAGGGCTGTAACAATCAAGTTGTTCAACTTATTGTCGGTTGGTAGCAGAACTTAATTCTGACGAAGCTCTGCAAAGTGGGGCGAAAATTGGTTAACAATAAGTAGTTTTCTTTTTCTATTCTGAGACCGCCATCCGGACTATTTTTCTCTAATCTACTTCATACGGTCAACTGTCTTCTCCCATTATTTTATTATAATTTCTCTATATCTGATTTCTTCTGATTTATTAACATTACTTCGCATTTTTTTTTTTAATATGCGTTTTTACTCTTACAAAAAAAATCATAATTCCTAATTATTAAAATTCATGTACCAAGTTTTTCGTCATTATAGTTTAAAAAAAATTTAAACTTCTTTTTTTTTTAACAATTTAAACTTTCAGTTTTTATAAAAAAAACCGAATAAAAGATTAACAAGAAGTTTTTCACATAAATTATTGCGGTAAATTTCATTTTTAGAGGCTTAAGGTTATAAATTTAAATTCTAAAATACGGAGTTGAGCTTTGGGGCCCCACTAAACCTTCGAATTCCTCTCGTATCCAATCTTTACAATCCAAAATCCTTCGTAAAATCCTCAATGCTCCTTATTTTGTTACTAATAAATCCATCCATAAAGACCTAAATGTTCCTTATGTAACCGATCTAGCCCGAACCCGATATTATTTCTTCCATAATAAACTCCCTAACTACCCAAACCCACTCGTTTCTAACCTTGCTTCCTCTTCCATTCCTGGCAATCCTCCGAGGTGCCTGAAAAGAAGATGGCCTCGTGACCTTATATTGTAAACGTTTTTAGAGTTCTACTACAGGGTAGTTTCTCTACATCCTGTATCATATCATTATGTCATTATGATCAAATTTACTGGTTGTATTTTTTTATACAGTTGTAAATATCAATAAATAAATAAAATAAAAAAAAATAAAATTCTAAAATTACCACTAAAAAAACAAAAAACAAACTCAAGAACACAGTTCAAAAGGGTTCACTAATTGTTTGTATGATTTTTTCTGGAAGAAATAACTCTTTTCATAACTTTTTGTTTGGCATACTCTAACTGCTTCCTCTATTTGTCACGGTATTGTGCTGCCGCCATCCAGTACTTGACTCCTAGGATACCTTCAGCAAATCCCGCACACAGCATCCAATCGTCTCAGGTTCTCCAAAGGCATTGTAGAGCTCCAGGTTAGTTTGTGTTTTCTATTCTTCAACTTTTTTATCCCTAAAAATTCAGTGGGGATTTTTTCTTTCGAAGATCAGGAGCTCTTTTTCGATTGTCCAAAATTCGGATCCATACAGTAGAACGGATGCGCACTAACGTTTTATACAGATGTAGCTTAGTCTTTCTGGAGAGTATTCAGTATCTTCCTCCTTATCTAAATATCGAGGTCTGATTCACTCAATCCTGAATGACCACAGAACCCACATAAACAAACTATAGTAACTTTCCGAAGTTATCGGGATCCATATTTACTCTCCCACCTGATTTAGGAACCTCCTCTTTCACCATGTACTTTGTTTTGGACTTGCATTGAATTGTTGGAACAAGCATTTCCAACGTTTAATCTCGCTTTTATTTCCTCATAAATTTCGTTTTTTCTAGTTACCATAGAACTTAAATAGTTGAACCTACCAACCAGTTCAAATGTATTTCCACCTAGATCAATATCATCGAAATTGCTCCCATTTCTAATGCTATCCTCATATTTCATTTTATTCGTATTAGTTTAGAGACCTACTTCCTTATGTAGAGTTCATCAACGTAGTTGAATAAAATCATAGTTTTATGGTTTCCTTATCCTCCTGATATACCAAATCATCAGCGTATTTCAGTGCTACATCAAAATAAGATAGGTGATAGAGAATTCCTTATTTAAAGCCGACCGAACCTCGAATATATCAGAATAATGCTTACCGGTTCGTACCTTATTTAACTTTTATTTTATTTTTTTAGTTCACACCAATTATTATTAAATATGTTTTTATAAATGACTAAATTCTATTAATAAGATAAAACACGAGTAAGCAATTTCCTATGTAATATATCAAAATGGAGGGTAAAATCTATAAAATGGGTGGAGTATCCTGCTCTCTAGGTTGGGGGGGGGGTTAAAATTTCGAGGGGTTACAAGCACAAACAACCCCTTCTCGTGGACCCCCTTTTTTCTCTACTGGAGCCAATTATACCGAGTAAGTTTAAAGCTAATATTTTCACAATTCAATTACGCTGAAAGGAGCTGTCAAGTACTCAAGACTAAGTATTCAAGGAATAACTAAGAAGTTTTAATTAGCTTTCCAAAAAAAAAAATTCTTTTTATTATTGTTTTAAAAAAGTTCTTGTAGGAAACAAGGCAGAAACTTAGAAAAAAAGAATTTACAACAATATTATATACATTCTAATGTTCTTTTTAGTTGCTTACAGTGACCAGTTACATTAAAAAATCGAACAAAATTAAGATTTTGGAAAATAAAATGGGTAAAGTTTACGTAAAATCTTTGAGTCAAGTGGAAAATTTAGACGGCTATACAACTACACTCTACTAATAGAATTGATGAATTAGCACTGAGATAAGTGGAATTAATATGTTAAATAATTAGAAAAATTAATATAATTTTAACATAGTAAATTTAGTCTTTAATGCTATAATATTAAATACTGAAATAAATCAGTCATAAATGATTTATGATGAATAAATTTAAGATGACAATTTATATGGGCTTAATAATGCACGAATCATTAAAAATGTAATCAGTAACTCGGAGACAAATAATTGACAAGGATACAGCCATTAAACATAAATATGAACCACTACTTTACCCTTTACAAAGTTATAAACTATAATATAGTCATTATATACCTAGTAAGTGATTGGTGTATGAAAAAAAGTATATGAGTTAAGCCTCTGGTATTGTTTGGTTATAATTCTGATGGGTAGGCCCATATATTGAAGGGTTGTTTTTTTTACCTAATAGAGTTGTATTTTGTCAAGATTTAGTTGAAAGGTATATAACCAATGACTTTTGATTTTTACGAACAATTATAATAAAGTACAAAAATTCCTGACAAATTGTCATGCCAACACTTTAGTAATCATGGTTGCTTCAAGAGACCAGTTTCAAGAGCTCCTTGATTCTATAAGTTTTCTCAGGGCGTCTATGAAGTATAATATTTTATAATTGTAATACTCAGATCACGGATTAAGAGTTCAGTATCCCATGTCTACACTTTAATTGAAAATTGTGATTATTTAGTTTTTTTTCTATCTGTGAAATAAATTGTGTTTAGGTTAATATGCATATAGAAGAAATTTGTATTTTTTAAAATATTTCTGACTTTGCCGAATTAAGGGTTGAACGAATGTACAGTACACCATGCAATGATTTTTCGTGGGTAATTCAAGCTCAACTATTTTCTACAGTATATAAATGAGGTTTGAGAAATTTTACATGAAGACTAGTGAAAAAGCTGTATTGCATATTGTCTTTTCGAGGAAATTTCCAATTTTGAATCTTCTTACTAATTGTAATTACGTCAGACATAGATTAGTGCGGAAATCAATGAGGTTATTTCAAGACCTTTTTTTATAGTAACCTGTTGGTATTGGCATCATAATGCGACGTTTATTACTCGTATTATTAGTTGTAGTAATAATTAAGAGCAAATATTTCTTACGTATGTAAAAAAAAACATGTCTTTTTTCTGTTTTTTTTACCTGTTCATTTATAGCATACGGGATGAGAGAACGGGGGAATATAAGGTTATCTAAAGGTAACCAACCCATCCTAAATCCAGTTGGGGGGGGTTTCGTAGAGCCACTAAGTAATAAAAGTCAACCCGCTCCGTACGGATTCAAACCAGCGCCGCTGTAGACTCAAGGTTGCTAAGGAAGTGCCCTAACTCCCTTAGGTACAAACTACCCTAAACTCTTGTCTTTGCTAGGTGAATTCCATGATTGAGAGCCTACTTCCAAAGTTCAAGTAAACCTCCCCAAAATGTTCAAATCAAATCTTTCTCGACCTTGTAGAAATAGTCTTCTAACATTCTATCAGTTCGCAGAAAAGCGCTTCTAATGTTTCCGTCTGCTTCTTTTTTTTTGTATTTGCTAACAAACTAAAATTTGTAGTTTTTCTAAGGTTAAGAGGGAAAACGAATAGAGTTTGTTTACAATAGGCTGCCACTCGTAGAGTATCAGTAAGACGTCGATACATTGTAACTTAATCCTTTTTTTGTTAATTTTTTCCGCATAGCTTACTGATAAATATTTGAGATAATGCCCGATTATCCGGTTTTGTATCGATAAGAAGGAAACAGCTGTTAAGGTAGTTGAGGTACAACAAGTATCCCAAAGCAGGCTGAGGGTTACTATACAATATAAATGATCACCTGACGCTAATTACATAGATGTTTGATTAACCACTAGAAGACGTGATAGTAACAATTTGGACAATATTAGTATAGACGTTGATATTGATTGGACGCCTGGGGCGGGCGGGGCCTTAGCGATCGATCCAGCCAGCCCTCGTCCGCTTCACGGCCATCTACATCTACATACTCTTCTCTCTGTCTCTCTCTTTCCGCAAATCTTTTAAACATACACCTATAATCAATGAAATCATATAGCACTTTATTTATAGTGAGTTTTATAAGGCCCCAGTATTCATTTCATACTGTGCACAAGTTCCATTCTTGAACTGTCCAAGCAAAGAAATAAACTATTACAAACCATAATTTTACCATGAATATTACAAAATAGAGTTATATTTTAAGCGGAAAAAAATATCTTTTAACTGATGACTCTTAACTTTTAATAAAAAAAAAATTCTAATAAGAAAATTAAAAATTACCAAAATGTGTATATAGTGCACTACTTTTAATTTAAATAATTTTGATAAGATCATAAAAAAATGCATCTAAAATTTATGGCGGTCTACTTTAAGCTCTAAAAATTCTAAAAAGAAGATTAAAAAACGTACTAAAATAAATCTTTAGTAGACTAATTTTACATTTAATAATTCGGATAAGAAAATATAGAAAAATATATAATGGACTACAAATAATTTAATTATTTCCAATAAAAAAAATCATCAAAATTTATCAACAGTAGACTAACCAAGATCTATAAATGTCATTAATGAAAACCATCATGCACCTTTACTGAAATATGCAGCTTTTAATACTAACATTATCATTTACATTACTTGCATTATTGACTATATATGAAATAGTGCTATGTTCTGGTACAGTGAATAAAATTATTCTAAGAAAAACTAATTTAATTAGAATAGTGCCATAGAAGTAAAAATAATACATTTCATATACAAACAGAATTGTGAATAATTTATACCAATAAAATTATCCTTTATTTATATTAACATTAGATTAATTTTTATTAATATATTCTTGTTTGAGAGTGGTTTAGTTTATTTAAAAACAAATTTGATCCTTTTTTCTCAACTTTATTCTTTTCAAATCCTTCCAACTTTTCGACCCTCAGGTCATTTTCAAGGATACCTAGAAACAACTCCTTTTAATTATTTTTATAACAATTTCATTATTTCCTTCACTTACATACTGATTTCTTTGG
>NW_027116789.1:387900-395878 GCF_000696795.3 Halyomorpha halys | reverse complement strand
CATTAATCTACGGTCAACTATCTACATCTCATTATACAATTTTTTGTTTTTTTAAAAATAGATTCCTACTTACATAACTTCTTCTATATAATTCTTAATCTATTAATCTGAATCTATTTTTTAAAAAAACAAAAAAAATTATAATATTATTATGATTTTATTTTAATGATTAATTTATTTAGAGATGGGACAAAGGCAATTAGCCGGCATTTTTAAGAATTTTAAAAGAGAAAATGACAACAAAGTAAAGGTAGGGCCAAAGAAATCAGTATGTAAGTGAAGGAAATAATGAAATTGTTATAAAAATAATTAAAAGGAGCTGTTTGTAAGTATCCTTAAAAATGACCTGAGGGTCGAAACGTTGGAAGGTTTTGAAAAGAATAAAGTTGAGAAAAAAGGATCAAATTTGTTTTTAAATAATATATTAACATTTTTTATTTGAACGTCTCAATTTTTTTTTTTATTTTCGAAATGACTTTACTATATTTTTCATCGTCCATATATAGCTGTTTTTTCATGCATTTGTATGTCTAATTAATAATATATTACTTTGGAGAGCAGTCTGGCTTGTAGGAGTGCGTCACGTAAAGTTGAATTCAAAAAAGTAAACATAAATGAAAATTGTATCGGAAAAAAATTATCACAGCTACTTAACTAATTATAAACCTTCCATCTTAAAAAAAAAAAAAAAAGAGAATATACTTTATTATTCACCAAAAGTTTTTATTTTTTGAATCTATATTTCCAAAAAAAAAATATTTAAAAAATAATTAATATTACAACAGTAGTAAATCATATCGTAAGAAGATTCATTTCTCATATCAATTACAATTTCACAAAGATGTCAGCTCTAACAGAAATAATCTTCTGTTAGATTATTAGAGAGAATTAGTGAATATACAAATATTAATCTTCTCCAGAATGATGCTGATGGCAGCGAATGCTCATATCTCCCGAGAGATGAACAGGAGAACACTAAATTTTAAATGACTTCTTTCCCTACTGCATAACAATGAGGTAGGGGGATTAATAAAGATGAGACAACGAGAATTATAGAAATGAAGATGGGCTGAGAAGCGAACAGCCAACCTTTTTGTTTTCTTAGAACTCGAGCGAAAGAAAAATAAAAAAAAGGCGTTATTTATAAATAGGGATAAATGAAACGAAACCTGGATGGACAAGTCTACGACATATATTTTTTGAAAGGTTTTAACATTTCAAGTATAAAGAACTAAAAATACAATTGATGAGTAAATAGAAGAATACTAAATATAAGTCAGAATAAATTTACACAAAGGACTTGGGAAGAAATGTTTTTCTTTCAATTTCAACAATGGTGTGTTATTTTTTTATTGGAACAGTTTAGTAATAGGGTGGTTTTGACAAAAAAATCAGGTCGGATACGCGGAGGGACTTATTCACGGAATATTCCAAAGACTATCCTATCCTAACATCTCGGTCTCTCTAGCACACATAAAAAAAAAATTTGTAAATATTGCCAAACGTATGGAAGCAAGCTAGCACCTGTTGTAATGGTATATTAACAATTCTATATCAAAATACAGGAATGATAATGGGAAACGACAATTAATGATTAAAGACGAAGATGAACTCGATTTGCGTTGTTTATTTCCTCGATTAATTCATCGAACATTAAAGAATATGTACGCACAAATTTTTTTCTTAATTATTTTTTGAGAGTATAAAAATATAGAGTAAATACAGAAATCTTTGGTATCTAACAAAAGAAATAAATAAACTCCGTCCGGATGCTTTTAAGCAATAATAAATGTTAATTATTTTTTCTTAATTCATTGTTTTAATTAATTAGGTAATAGGGTTTTACAATGTTATATAAAATATCGAAATGATTGAGGAAAAAACGTTTTGGACCACATTTCTTAAATACAATTAAAGAGTCAAAATATAAACATTATTAAAATATGTTTTCATACATGTCAACTCCTATAAGTGTATTTGTCACAATTTATTTTTTATTTTTCTCGGGACTTTTACATCTTATTATCTTTAGAAAAACATGCATATTTTTGTATCTATTCATGTTTCACCTAT
The DNA here is from genome assembly GCF_000696795.3 of Halyomorpha halys. Taxonomy (NCBI): domain Eukaryota; kingdom Metazoa; phylum Arthropoda; class Insecta; order Hemiptera; family Pentatomidae; genus Halyomorpha; species Halyomorpha halys. The sequence goes on along the minus strand of NW_027116789.1, from coordinate 393,805 downwards.
ATCGAATAAGACCACAAACATAATGTCATGTATCGTTTAATAATTGTTTATGTGAAGGTGTTGTGAATTTAAAATTCATAGACATGAAAACTACCCTTGGACAGAAAGGGGTTAATATTCCAACAAAGGGTCTCGCTGGTCAAACCAACTGATGATTATGGGAAATGATCGACGTGGTAGGTTGGATCGTCCTCCATTAATCACGACCAACAGGTGAAAATTCTAATTAATGAAGTTGAATGGTCTCCTGGGAACTTCGATCCGCTTAAATCATAAAACAATGGTATCTAACCATCAGCAATTACATGTATTAGTAGGGAGTTCTCCAGTTCCTAACCGTATATAATATTGGATAACATATGTCTAGCGAGAAAATAGTAAAATTCCACAAAAATCGCAGAAATATTGAATTTCTCGTTTGTTTATACCTGGTTGGGACAGATTATAAAATGTTTTGGATATACAAATTCCACCAAGGTGAAATGTCGGCATCAAGCTAAATAGGTGCTCAACTGCAACAGCAGTGGAATAAAAGATGTCACACTGTCAAATTATAACAGGACAAAAATATATAGTTTTTTTGCTGAAGTCCTCCATTGAGAACCAATACAGTCCCAAATCCCGGGAATGTCAAGATTCATTTTAAGGGGGCCGCCGTTACATAAATATTGACTGACCCAGGTGGGAATCGGACCCACAACCTTCTGAACCCTAATCCACTCTACCATGGGGTCCTCCAAAGTAAACTTCTCCATTCTTACAAATTATAATTCATACCTTCACAAAGCTACCTTTCATTCCTCAGACAGAGGAACGTACAAGTAAAATAAAAGGGAACCACATTCCGGGAGATCTATTTTTAAATCAGTGAATCATTGAGTGTACACAAGTATTGATACAAGACTCACTCCGAATTACCACATAAGCCGATGACAAAGAAAACCCTAAACATTTTAAAAACTATAATAGTGTTTTCAATAAAAATTTCTCACCTAACTGCTCAACAATTCGTGGTTGAACTGCATAGAAGTAGTTTTTTGCCGGTAAAAAATTTTACCGGATACCGAGTAACTAGTTATAACGTAGTTTAAATAGCAGGGTACCACCTAATGAGGTCGACTAAATGCCGGGAATCAGCACGAGGTACTATTTTCCTCCAAAATGAAAATTATATTATTAAGCATGTTTTATTAAATAAATATTTAACAATAAAACAAGATATATATCTGCAGGACCAGTACTAGGAGGAAGGACAAATTCATTTTTTGGGCGCCAGAATTTCGGAGACGGAAAATTATTTGTATAAGAAAAATATTTTCAATTTTTTTATTTGATTGTCAGTTTAGACCATAGTCCAGTAAATTAAACAATTGGTTGTCATAAGAAAGACATTTATTTCGAATTATTCTAAAACAGTAGAATTTTATTGGAGGGGGGAGATCATAGAAGGGGCGACAAAATTAAGCTTTCCCTCAACCGAAATTCCTTGTTGTGGCCTTGAATGTTAGAATCAAAATGCATTCATTGTTATCAAGAATATATTAATCATTTGTTTAAAATTCAAGGAAAAGCTTATTTTGCAAACAGCTGATTCATGAATATTATCAAATTAAGGGGTGGGGTACGGACCACATACAGGAAAGGGAAGGGGGTTAACAGTGTATGTAACATATTCCTGACTTTATTTACACCTTTACAAATGGCGAATCCTGGTGCTATGCGAAATTCAAAAGAATCCATATATTTGATGGAAATATAAATTAAAATATAATAAATATATCTATACCTTAACCACTCAATCTATATTGGGCGTATTGTATCACTACAGTGACAGGCAACTAACCATGGGTGAGTTGAGGGCTGGCCAGGGGAGATAAAGGTCGGAGGCCCTCAGCACAAGAGCACAATGGAAAGCATCAACTAATGCCTTCATTAAAGAACAGATACCCCTTTCCCCAACCCCATGGTGACATTTATTATCTTACGGTGACTAAAAAAAAAAAAGTTATATCCAATATTTCAACAATTTTATTGTTACAAACCTGGTTTGAACCTAATGCATTTCACATTTTCGTTTTATACAAAGCTCTAAGTAACTAAGTATAATTGACTAACAGTAAACCGCAAACATTAGTGTATGGTTATAAAATATTTTTTAATAAAGACATTATTATTTTTATTAGTCAGCGTTTTCTTTAAAATCAGAAAGTTAGTGAATCTACCGAAAATGGTTTGGTATAATACTAAAAAATAGAATAAAACTTTAGTTTAATCAAATATCAAAAAATAAATAAGGTGCACAAACGTTTGTTTTTGTTTTCCTTTTTTTGTTTACAATCCGCCCTCATAACTGGGTACATCTTCGTATTTCCTGACAAATCGCCTCAAGTGCGCTAGACCAGCGGTTACCGAACCTTTTTTTATGCACCATTTTTGGGCTAAAAAAATTATGATACCCCTGTCCAGTCAGAAAAACTTTACGGAACCTGTATGAAGTTGAAAAAATATAAATAAAAATATCTCCACAACTAGAAGGAAAATTTGAAAAACAATGCAAATTTGAAATTCACTGAATATTTAGTGATTTTACTTTGTAAATTTTGAGAAGGTGATATTAACCTGCGGCATTCCAGGGTACTAAAAACGTAAATTATTGAATCAAATATAATTCGAATTCTCAATTAATGAATTTCATAATTAGAAACAATGAATAAGGCGTAGTTATATGCTATCAAGGTTTTAGCATATAACTACGTCCAACTGCCTGTCGAAGAAATAGACTCAAATGTGGATTTATTGAAATTATTGACAAACTTTTCATTAAACCTCTAATACAAGTACGTATAAAGAGAGTGAATATGAATCCAAATTGCGTAGTTTGAAGAGTTAGTTCGTTTTTGCAGTCGCAACTTTTTTTTTTTTTAATTTATTTATTTTATACCAAATCGGCCTGGTGGGCCTTACATGATTGATATAACCGTTACATTATAAAATTGCAAAAGCACCCCTAACTATATATAATGTTATAATTAAAAGAAGAAAAAAAATAAATAGATAAGAATAATGCTTCTTAATAAAAGAGAAAAGTAAAATTAATAACAAAAAATAATGATATTTGTAGACTTAACAAAACAAACCATTGTCCTCTAATGGTAAAAAGAAACAAGTTAATTTGAAAAGGGGACTAGAGAAGAAAAAAACATAGAACAATAAATAATAATAAGTAAAATAGAGGTAGTGTGAATAATGAATTAATAAATATAGAATTTATAACAGAATGTCCTGAAGTAGGCTTCGGTCTTCGGGTTGAGGTTGGGTTTCCCAGGTTGTAGGTCACTGCTCCTTTAACTGCCGGCAACTGGGAGTGGAACTTCATGAACCGTTTTTTCGATCTAATCCTCTATTGACTCCATTTGTAATTCCCGATGCAATTAGCTATTTCTTATGAACCAAGGAGCATTAATTGCGATTCTTAGGCCTTTGTTTTGAGAAGATTGTAATTTTTTCCTTTATTTAAATATCGTCATTCCACACTTTGGTTTTGTATAAAGTTCTTCGTCAAAGTAACTAAGTAAATGGTTTCAATTAGCTCTAGTTCCATCAGGTTTCAATATTCAAATATCGTGAATAAATAAATAAAGTAAACATCATTGTTCGGGATGGAATGTTTAGGCTTTGATAGACTGGCAAATCTAGATCCATGGTTCCTTGTAACGAGAGGTCCTCCGGTCATTAAACGTTTAGTGGATGAGGCAGTAGGAGTTTAGTGGAAGGAATCACGCGATATCGGCATAACTGTACGCATTTCAGTCTGCCCTGTTTTCGATCAAGCGATTGCTATAATTTATCTCCTTGTACAACGAATGGTCGTATTTTGTTCCTAATTATTTCGGTAGGATCGTTCATTACAACTTGAAACGTGATACATTAGTACTTTAGCGATTAGTTTGACAGCTGAGTCTAATGGTTAGCGCCGTTTAATTGGTGTCGATGATCTGCCGGGTCTAGTTCCAAAAATAACATACGTATTACAGCTTACATGTACTTTTAGGAGAATGACGACAAAGGCTAGAAGACTTTACGTCTCGTCACTCCGTCCAGTATGGGTCAACCTCAAATCCTCATTTCTTGGAAAATCTTCGAGTACCAGATGGAAACGTACATTACTATTTTATGTATTTACTTACGGTATGTTAAGAGTAAAATACACGTGCCAGCAAAGTGTCTGTCTGTCTGATTCCCAGTATTTTTTTATACTTTTAGAATTTCTTCAAATCGCATTTATTGCCGTAAGTCAAAAATTAAAAACACAATAGTTCTTAAACCATATATATTTTTCTTCTTCTAGGACGTTTAAGGTATACTGTTTCCCTTTTCAGTTTCTATAATTCAATATATTTTTAAAAAAAGTTTATTCAATATCTCCCAGTATTAATGGGCGAGTCAAAATTATGTAAATAACAAAATTCAAATTTACAGCAATAAAAATTTAGTTAGATCAATGACTAGAACAGAAAGGATTCTTTAGTCGTTAACAAAACTACATTGTTTTAGGTATAAATTAAAACTTTGTTATAAATTTTGACTTGAAAAATAATATTGGGGCATATTAAATATGCTTATTTAAAAAAAAAAAAGTATTAATTTACAGAAGCTGAAGAGAGTGACCAAAATCCCCCGAAACGTCCTGAAAGAAAAAGTAGATGGGTTAAGAACTTAATTAATTTTTAAATTAATTAAAATTATAATTAGGAAATTATAATTAATTTTTTAAAAAAATGTATTAATAGATTGTTGATCAGATTTATCATGACTAGTTACTAATTTTATCAATTTAAATATAAAATGTACTTAAGTCTTTTGAAAACAAAAAAAACATTTAAAAAAAAAGGAATGCTATAAAATAAGATATATTTTTTAGGTATTTCAGAAATCAATTTTAATAAAGTCGCGACTGGGGAAACGAAATTAAATCAAACAAAGCAATTTCGATTTGTATTCTATCCCTCTTTATATATGTGTGTATTAATAATAGTAATTTATTGGAAATTTCAATAAAAATTATGTTAATAATTTCAAAACATCTTCATTTTAGACTATTTTAGTAACAGGCGCTTGGGATAGGCAAAACCTAGAAAGCATAAAACTAAGGCATATTCATTCTTTCCAATTATGCGATCCGTTAATATAGAGTTTAAATTACATTTGGTTCATTTTAGAACAATTGAAGCTATTATTACTCTCACATTTTATTTTTAGATATAAATTCAAACTGTCATGACGGGAATGAATATGTTATCATAAAATTCAGAGTCAAGAATGAGAAATACAAAACATAAACGTAAAGCTTAGAACATTAAGGACCATAACGAAGATGAACTTAGTTATGATGCCGGATTGTAAAATATATGTTTGTTTGAGTAACTACTTTTTTTAAGCATCCTGTTACTTAATTTTTTACCAATACATTTTTGGTAGATTCTCTGACTTTCTGAGTTTGACAAATATGATAATTATGACAATAGTAATAATTTTATTGAAATATATTGTATACACATACATAAATGCTAGATTTCTACTCTTGGCCATCAAAGGGAAATTAAAAAAGCAACCCATCAAAGCACGGAGAATTAAAAAAAATTAATAGCAACGGCAGACAGCAGACAGTTAAAAGTAAACATTAAACCAGCAATAAATATATTACAAACCAATTCATAAACTAATTATAGAACTAAACCAATTCAACCACAGACAATTAAAAAAGATTAAGACTAACGGCAGACTATCAAAAGTAAACAATAACAAATAACTATAAATACAATAAAAAACAAGGCATATAAAATTATTAAACAGATAACTAATTAAACCACAGACAATTAAAAAAATTAAGAGTAACGGCAGACAG
>NW_027116789.1:385433-386200 GCF_000696795.3 Halyomorpha halys | reverse complement strand
AGAGAATATACCCTTTGAAAGAACTCTGACACCTTCGAAAAACGACAGGACTTTTTGAATGCCCTGGTAAAAAGTAATGAATAATATTAGCTATAAATATATTATATTAGAAGGCTATATAAACTCATCAAACAACTAAACCAATTAAAGAACAGGCAATTAAAAAACAATTAAGATCAACAGCAGAAAATTTAAAGTAAACAATAAGCTTAGCAATAAAGACATTAATTAAATCACAAGACATATAAACTCTTCAAACAACTAAACTAATTAAAACAAAGACAATTAAAAAATAATTAAGATCAACAGCTGACAATTAAAAGTATACAATAACATTAGCTATAAATGCATTAAATAACAAGACATATAAACTCATTAAACAACTAAACCAATTAAACATCAACAAATTAAGACCAACGGCAGACAATTAAAAGTTGACACTAACATTGGTTATAAATATATTAAATAACACTGTACATAAACTCATTAAGCAACACCGACTATAATTAGATTAAATGAACAATATTTGAATTATTACAAAAAAACAAAATATAAATTCAAAAATCTAATAATCCAATATATAATAACAATATCATTAATAATTAGTTTTATGATTTAAATAAATTGTTCTATAAACTTATACGCGATGGTTAGGGTGCGGTCAAAATAAAACGCAAATATGTTGATGTAACTTATTTAATCGTGCCAGCGTTTCGGCCAGAGTTTCTGATATAAATATAGAAAATATAAAAAAAATGACAAAGTGA
>NW_027116789.1:371647-383213 GCF_000696795.3 Halyomorpha halys | reverse complement strand
CCAGTAAATTTGATCATAATGACATAATGATATGATACAGGATGTAGAGAAACTACCCAGTAGTAGAACTCTAAAAACAGTTTACAATATAAGGTCACAAGGCCATCTTCTTTATTAACAATTTAATAATAAATATTTTAAAGAGATAATCTACTTTAATGATTAACATACATGGCTGGGAAACTGATTTTTTTTTAAATTAAACCATTTATACGTATAAGACCAAGTTTTTAAACATACCTAATACTCGCTGAAAATTTCTAAAATACGAAATGTGGTTACCGTTTGTGAATAATATGCAATAAGCTGTAAAAGAGTGAAGATAGTACGAGATTATTGGTAACACCAATATCCAGATCCAAAAGATAAGGAATGTAAAAATTTTTTTAATAATTTTAAGGTAAAAACTTAAGGACGTGTATTTGTGCAAGAAGTGGGATTCTTCACTTTTTTTAAAAAAATTTATTTAATGTGATTTACAACTATAAAAATACCCATTGGTGGTACTTCAAGCATTTTTAAATTAGAAGGTCCCGTAGCCATCTTTTTTTCAGACGCCTCGGAGGATTATCAGGGATTGTTAAGGATGAAAGATTAAGAATTAATGGGTTAGGAGGGTAAGGAGTTTGGAATGAAAAGACGCATATCTGTTTTGGGCCAAATCTGCAACGAATGGGATGTTAAGGTCTTTGTGAATGAGTTTGTTTGTAACGTAATAAGGAGTTTACGTAGGATTTTGGATTGTAAGGATTGGATGCGGGAGGAATTTGATGGTTTGATAGAGCCCCAGAGCTCAATTCCATATGTCCAAATTGGTCTGATTATCGTAATGTATACTAATTTTTTGTAGTGCATGGGAAAGAATCTTCACTTAAATCGTTTATGACAATATGACCCATACATAATAAATAATATGCCAAGTCATGGAAGTTTTGAACTCTTCTACTTTGATTATTACTATGCCAAAATCCCAGCTGATAGATATGCGGAAAACACTTGGATGGATCATCTGAAGTATATTTGCCAGATCAAATTGATCACTGATCCAAGGAAGATAAAAGCCTTTGAAAATGGAGGGGAGGAACGGTAAGGGAGGGATGGTCGTCAAGTAGATGATTCAATTGTATAAGCAGGAGATATGAACCGAGCTCCCCCTTATCCAGATCTTATCCGACCGAGGTTATCCAAGATTCAGTGACGCCCCACGTCCGGAAACTTCATCAAGCTCCCTGCACCGTCAATTCCATCGATACATGAACGGATCAAGGCTTAAATTGCGGTTTTCAGGATATGTATTTGTTTTTTGTCTTTCAATTTTCAGAAACATAATCATATGTTATTCTGAGCACGTTTCTTGCCCCTTTTTTGTAACTCGATATCTTCAGTACTAGAAAGATGATGAAACTACCTGACGGAGACAATGTCATTCTCATATTTTGAAATATGGTCAGGGCAGTTTTTGTAAATGGGTTCCTGAAATATTATGCATCAACAAAATATCGAAACAAAAATGCTTTGATTCTACGACATTAAGAGGCAACACTTAAAAAAAAAATCGAGTTCTATTAATGCGTAGATTTTACACATGTCTGTATCACGCCATTGTATAAATTACAACAAATTTACTGGTTTTATGTATTTTAATACAGTTTTAAATATCAATAAATAAATTATTGTCATAAAAAAAAACCTTCAAGTCCAAAATAAAAAAAAAAAGAATATTCTACAATTCTGAGGTGGTTTAAAAATTCACGTCACGAAATAAATGGTTCGGTTTGTCATCCGATTTCGATGGATTCATTTAAGACAGATTTTTTTTTTCTTTCTAACCATTTAAACAGTTTGCTAAAGATTTAAAATATTGTTGTGATAAAGAATAATAGTGTAAATTGGCTGTGATTAAAAGTTTTAATTTAATGTGAACAATTGACATAATTATTGATCTGGGCGGAATAGCTTGCAAAAAGTTATTTTAAAATTGGATGTAAAATTGTATTTAAGATTGTCCTTGAGGATGGCCGACTAGGCCGAAACGTTGGACTTATAAAGGAATATAGATTGTTTTGAGACTAAAATTTATTTCATTTAAACAATTATTCATTCATTTAATTATTTCTTTTAACTAACTTTTTGTTTTATAAATCTATAAATTAGTTTTTTTTTTTTTTTAGATCTATTTTTATATATATTTTTATACTGATCTACTGCCGTGACTACTGTGTCTTTGATTTATTTTTATATTGCTATCTAATGATGAATTGTTTTAGTTTAACGGATCACTGAAGAGGGGAGGTATGAGACAGAGAAATAGGGAAAATACAATTGTCAAATCGAGTAAAATTGTTTTGTTTTTTTAATTTCTTTATTTATTGACATTCACAACTGTATATAAAATACAACAAGCAAATTTGAAGTAAGATCATAATGATATGATACAGCATGTAGAGAAACTCAGTTGTAGAACTCTAAAAACATTTTACAATATAAGGTCACTAGGCCATCTTCTTTTCAGGCGTCTAGGAGGACTACCAGGAATGGAAGAGGAAGGTTTTGGTGGTAAGAAGATGAAACTAGTGGGTTTGGGTGGTTAGGGAGTTTATTATGGAAGGAATAATATCGGGTTCGGGCTAGATCGGTTACATAAGGAACATTTAGTTCTTTATGGATGGTTTTATTAGTAACACTAAATAAGGAGCATTGAGGATTTTACGCAGGATTTTGGATTGTAAGGAAAGGATACGAGAGGAATTCGAAGGTTTAGTAGAGCCCCAATGCTCAACTCCGTATGTCCAGATGGGCCTTATTCAGTAAAATTGTTAAATAATTAAAACATATTGTATTTAATGTATAGAAGATTATTTATTAATTGTTTTTATATCATGTAAATATATGGAGTGTATGTCCGATCATGGAATGATTGGTACGCTGTGTATGATAGCTACCCAATCTATTTGGACATCATGGCTAAACAGAGCATTTCTCTCTATCAGGAACTATATCATAATGTGATAATATCGTTATTTTCACCCCAAGAAACCCTAAAAAAATACTATTTTTTTTTTTTACAGTAAGTGCTTTGTATTTATTTTTTTTATTTTTTTGGTTTTGACCCACTGGATAGTCGGGTCGCCGGTTGCGAAAGGTGCTGAGCGGATGGGCGAGTTATGCGACGAGTAGGTAAATGACTCCATTCCGAGGACGAATCCATTTAGAGAAGGCCGCAACATGTCGTACACCAGTAGCTAGTTAAAGGATAACACTAATGACTTCTTCTACAAGAAATTACCGTTTTTATAATATATAATATAGAAATCTATAGAGGATTTAGTGGTATCATGTTTTTTAATAATATAATGAACAGTAATACACATTCCATTTCTTGTGGATTTTTGTTTATTACTCATTTATTATTGTTCATTATACCAGCTTTTGGATTTTTGACCTATATAGTCGGAAAAGTCAAGTATTTATACCTCAGCCTCTTTAGAGTATAAATGAAATAAAAAGACACTAGTTTACACTATGTTGAGACCTGTGTATTTAATTTTTTTTTTCAAGAGCTTATGGGTAGACTGGAAGACTTTGCACTTCTTTCTAAAATTCATTATAAACCTCTAGGATTCAATTTAAGGCAGTCATGATCAAATAAAAGAACAACTAAAAGTAAATAATTATTTTTTTTGTTTCAAAATTTTATGAAAAATGGTGAATTCCTTATTCGAACACAAAAGTAACCTATTTATATTTTTTAATGTTTGTCTTTCTATTCAGTGACTTTTTATTTTAAGCAGTAAGTTTTAGGAAACTTTGCTGACTTCCTGAGGTGTCTAACGACTTCTCTGACTTCTCCAGAATAATAAAAATCCCTAACTCTTTTGCCTTCAGTAGTTGAGAATGCACACATGAGTCGATACCCCTAAAGTTATAAGTTATGTAATTAAATATCGACACTATACCGGTTCAGAATCGTTATTGCTTTTAAATTAAGAAGCGAAAAGACACCAATTAGAATAAAATTGGATACAAATATATTGGGACAAAATATATTCTAACCTAATCCAAAATTCTAATTCTAACCTCTAAAAATAAAAATCTATTTAACGTTCTTATAAAGTAGATTGTTTTTCTCTATACATCTCACAGAAATATGTTTATACATAACATTGTTTTTACATTTTCTTATGTTCATATGAAATATATAGTGGGAGAAAGAATTACTATTCAAAATTTCGAATCCGATTTTATAACGAAAATACACTTTTCAAGTACCTTTAGTCCAAATAATCAAATCTCGTAAAATAGTATGTTTGTGTGTGAGTACGTGCGTGTAATTAACACCCCATCTTAAAATTTTAGAATGGTACAATATTCAAATTAGATATTTAATGTTAACCAGTATTTAATATTTCAGCTACTTTTTCGTAAAAATGCACAAAATGCGTGCAACTTCATATTATCGATTTTAATTTTTTTTTACATTTTGAATAAACACGTCATATTATTGTAAATTTAAGTATTATTAATATAGGTTAGGCTTCATCCTAATCGAAACAGTGTAAATTATCCTAACTTATAACCGATTTTTTAAAAAAATCGGTTTATAAAATAATGTACTGTTATTTTATAAACCGATTTTTTTAAAAAATCAGTTATTCTAACCGATTTTTTAAAAAAATTTATGCGTATCAAATTTATATTATTATATTTATTTAATACCAGAATGGCCAGGAAGGCCATATAACTTATATTACATGGTTAATATAAGTTGTTTTTTTAAAAATTAACTATGGAGGGGTATAGTCTCATACAAAAGACATCCCTAACACTATATATAATATTATAAATTTTAAAAAAATATGAGATAAAATAAATAGATAAAAATAATTATTCTTATTAAGAGAGAAAATTAAGGTTAATAACAAAAATAACGACATTCGTAGACATAATATAAAAAACAATCGCCCATTAATGGAAAAAAAACACGTTAATTTTAAAAAAAGGAAGATGAGAAAAAATATATATAAAAGAGAAGTAATGTAATTAATAGAATTTATAACAAAATCTCCTGCAGCAGTTTGGGATTCAGTCTTCGGGTTGAGGTTGGATTTCCCAAGTTAAAACTCACTGCTCCTTAAACTGTCGGTAACTGGGAGAAGAACTTTATGAATCGTTTTTTTTATTTCATCCTCTATTGACTTCATTTGTAATTACCGATGCCATTCATATCTGATTTAGTTCGCGTAAATAATGAGAACGAAAGTAAAAATAAATGATAAAAAATGAATAAATTATTTGAGTAATACCTTCCATTATTCACACCGATACTGTAGTCTTGTTCCATCAATTAAGCAGCGGTAGCTTACAGTGTACTTTTAATTGGCCTTTACACTTACAATATCCCACTAATTAATTTTATTTCATTTTATTAATTTTTTTTATTATAAATTGTACGTCCAACCTATTTTACTTAGACGTTAAATTAATTTTATATTTAGTATTTTTACTTTAAGTTATTTATATATAAGACATATAGAAGTACCTTATCATAATACCATTGATTTTACAATTTTATTAAATTGGCTCTATTTATTTTCATTAAAACTGTAATATCAACATAAAATTATTGTTTAATATCAGCTAGATCTTATTTTCACCAAAGTAATCTAATAACCTCTTTAATTTTGTTTATTTTGAAATGACTAAACTATCTTTTAATGTTATTATTAATAAACAATAAATAAATAGATAAGAATTTAGATTTTATAATGAACTTACGGAGAAAATAAATAATTCAATTTTTATCCATTTTTGTATCAAAACATTTTATTCTTCTTGGCCAATCCGGCCATCCTCAAGGACATCTTAAAATAATATTGGAACTAAAAATATTTAAACACTCAACTTTATGCAGGCTTTTAGTGATAAAGTTTTAACAAGTGACTGTGATAAATGAATTTTAATTTTTGTTTTTAATGTAAAAGTTGACTAATTAAAAATTGTTGTTGTGACCTGGGCAGAATAGCCTGCATGAAGTTGAGTGTTTAAATATTTTTAGTTCCAATATTGTATTAAGATGTCCCTGAGGATGGTCGGATTGGCCAAAACGTCGGACTTATAAGAAGAATAAAATGTTTTGAGATAAAAATTGAATTATATATTTAATCAAAATTAACCAGTCTCAAGAAAGTTAAAGATTATAAATGTTTTCGTGTTTCCATGGTTGTAATGACGATAAAATAACTCTTTTTAATAGTAACAGTAGTTATTTACTCAACAAGTAGATGAAACGATATTATGGAGAAGTATTGCCACCATGGATAATAGAGAAGTAGCCTATCAAAGTACCAAAAATATATAAATTCTAAAATAATTAATAGTATAACCGATTGCCGATATTCTGGAAAAAAAAATGCGATGATTATTTTGATTTGATGATTATAAGTATCTGTTGTTCCTGATACTAAATAATTGTTCAGCATCAGTTCCAGTTCCTTCGTATGAGTAACACGTTATTGTGTAAGGAGTAAAAGAAACTGGTTCTGACACCCTTTTGAAACTCCTTTGTCATCATTACAACGAGACACTTTTTAGAACCTCATTAACATAAATCTTACTGATAATATTAAGTCTTTGCTAGATATAATCGCTAAGGACATAATCTTAAACAAGACAGAGCAAGCTTTGAGAAAAGTACTTTACATAATATGTCTCCTGTTAAAAATAATGAAAAGGATACATATACAAGATCGTGTTTGTATCTTATCTGTAGGTTTTGGTTGATTCTTTGTTCGTCTATTTCTGATATCATGGTCATATCGGGGACACCAATGTCCTTCTTCTTTCCTGAAACAAGAAAAGATAAATAAGTTTATTTTTTAAATTATATAAAATTAAATAGATTAATTTATTTTTCTAATTTTAGAAATAATATAAAAATTAATTTTTTTTTCATTTCAAAATTGTTGATACTCCACTAATGCCTGTTGAACAGATCTGATACTTAGGACTCTTGAAGAGAGAATTACTTACTAGACTTACTACATACAAGACTGAAATGACAAGAAACTGCTCGTAGATTTCGATTGCTACAACACCTACTTAAGAAACGCTCTAAACTTCTCATTCACTACAAAAATGTATTATACACTACGATAATCAGACCAATTTGGCCATTTTCAATAGAGCTCTGGGGCTCTACCAAACCAACAAATACCTCCCGCATCCAATCCTTATAATCCAAAATACTTGATGCTCCTTATTACGGTACAAATAAACTCATCCACAAAGACCTTTACAACCCGTTCGGTGCAGATTAGGCCTAAAACAAATATCCGTCTTTTCATTCCAAATTCCTAACCTATCCTAACCCATTAGTTCTAAATATCTCATCCTTAACAATCCCTGATAATCCTTCGAGGCGTCTGAAAAGAAGAAGGCCACGGGACCTTCTAATTTAAAAATGCTTGAAGTACCACCAATGGGTGGTTCCTTCCCAAGATTTTCAAGTGTAAATGAAACATTACACATATTTACTTACTGTATTTATTATTTTGTACAGTTGTAAATTACATTAAATAAATTTTTAAAAAAAATTGATAACGTGGAAGCGGTTTACTTCTCTCTCATTGCTCAACTGCCGTATAAAGTTTTGTATTGCAGTGTGGCACAACATTAAAAAGGAAAGGCATTAAAAAAATGAAGAAGTTTCGATTCTTAGTTGATAAATAATCCAAAGTATGCTGGTATTTTATATCTAGTATACCATATGGTACTAATGTATAAATACATTTTTATGTATATAGTATACATACCATAAAACTGGTATGTTCTGTTAAACAACACGTCTCAAACTTTTATTGCTAGGTTGCTTCATCTTAAAGTATATAGGTCTGTGTTATTTTTCTATTAAACGGATTATATAGAAGTTAAAAAAAAAAATATATTTATCTAATTATAGAAATAATAAAAAAATAATGATTTATTTTTTTCTAAAATTTTTGATTCCATCTAAATTCTTTCCGCAATAAAGAAAGGAATATCAGTTTTACTTAATAATATTTAGTCAATATAATCGACCAAAAAAAACTATATTATAAAAAATGCGATTGTGGATAACTTGAGTTACTTGAGCAGAAATTTGAGTTACTTTAAAGATAACTCCAGTAACCTGTCCTTCGATGTTTTTGTTTATCTTCTGATTTTTTAAAATTTGCAACGCCCTTTATATTTGTCAAAAACACATTGATTCTTGTTGAAAGCCAGGTAGATGTAAAAAAAAAAATTAATTTTTAATGACAAATAATGTTGCATACCAATAAAAAAAATGTACATACATACATTTTAAAGTATAAGGTTATCGAACATGAATCTAAAAGTTTACAATTTGTTCAAATATTTTATAAACAGTTGTACTAAGATAAACTAATTCAGTTATTTTATTTTATTTTTTCAAATATTATTATATATATATTTTTAATCATATGCAAGACCGCAAATAAAAAAAAAAGTATAATTATTATTTTAATTGTTAGTAATAATGTTAAATTATAATAATTTTATACTTAATTAAAATATTTAGTGATACTACCCTCTTCGACATACGGACTGTTAAATCCAATTATAAATAAAATATTAATGGGAACTCAGCGAGCTTTTGCCTACCGTTGGTTAAGTATATAAATGTTTCGAGTACAGAGAACCCGCCCATAACTCAATAACTGGTTCCCTTTGAAGCATTTACCAGGAGTATGCAAATTCACAAAGTTCACTGAGTGGCCAAAATTCATGTAATATGGATGCGTTACGTTCCCCGAGACATACTTCTCATATATACGTATATTTATTCTAAAACTAATAAATGAGTCAGAAGAAAAATTTACTAGAAAAAATCTATGAAAATATAAATGTCCGAGGTAAATAAATACTATAGATAATATAAGACGATAAGAAATTGATAAAATTGGTAGAAACTGAGAAAATATTTTGAGCATATATGATGACAAACTTTTAATTTAATGATTATATTTTTTTTTAATTGCTCAAAACATTATCTTATTATTCATAATGCTTAACTAATAAAATTCCTACTCCTAATACCTAGGACCTATGAAAAGTTAAAGATTATTAAATACAAGAGATACTTTTTTTAAGAGATATAAACTTTGTAAACAAGAAAAGTAACTAGTATTAAAACTTCGCCTCTTGAATAATACGAAAAACGCAACATGAAATTATGCTGTCGTGACAGAAGATATAGCAGAAAATGGAGCGGAAACGATCCTATCAATGGTTTCGTGTAAGCAAGTTGCGATTTCTTTTACAGAAATCGTTTTTTATATTATCCTATAAAGAAATAAAACGCAGGGATCTGTTTCGAGAAACTTGTAATACTCGTGCTCACGAATGACATTCACCATACCTGGCCCTACCGTCTCCAATGTCCCTACACATTGTTGGTCAATATTCTTTCACTTCGCTGTACAGACAGTAAATGTAATAAACATGCTTCTTAACTATTATTTATTCATGGTATAAACAAAAATATTTGATTTAAATATTATTTAATTAAATTAAAAAATTGTATCATTCTTCTCATACTTCTCATGACATTTTCAATAGTGGTACCAAATTTACTAATTGTCATACCGATTGACAAATGTCAATAAAAAAATTTAATTGTTTTTGCTATTGATCCACAACTATTGTTCCCTTTTTTGATGATATTTGAGTGTATATTTTTTGTATAATTACTTTAATATATCTTTTTTCTTAGTGATAGAGTAGAATAAAATAAAAAACGTGCCTTTATATCTATATTATATACACAGCAGAGCGATCCCTCCCCGTTCTCTGTACCCTCCCCCCCGGCCATTGGCTTCTGGACCAATATTATGACCCCCGCCTTCAACAGACCTACTCCATTCTTTTAGAATGCCATGTGGCAAAAGAAGGGCCAAGTTATGTGTATATATTTAGATTTAGGTTTTAGATACGTCTTGTATATTTTAAAAATAAAAATTTACAGGAGGTAGGAAAAAAAATTATATTATACAATACACAATGGTTAAATACCGTCTGCCGAAGAGATTTGATATAATTCATTCACCGCTTATCATCTTCATTTTGTTTTTAAAAATTTTCTATAGTTCAAAGCACAAAAATAACCTATTTCAAAAATTTACCATTATATTCGATAACACTTATTTCAGTCAATATATTTATTTTTTTTCTGAATGACTTCAAGGTGAAGCACCTTTTTTCTATATTATAAAATGACTTAACGACTAAATAAATAATTTGTAAGTAAAATATGATCACTAATATAGCAAAAGATTATGGCTATGTTATTGGCCCTCAACTATATAACAAAATATATTTTTGATCGACACATCCCTTTCTAAAGATAGTATCGGACTTTAAGCAAATAAATAAATAATAAAGATAGTATCGGACCATGAATTCACGCAGAATATCCTTATTTCTCAAATATCATGTAAATTTATACATAATGCGCTAATCCCAAATTTGGGAATTTTGAAAAAAAATTTATGGTAGAAGAATTTTGAATTTCCAAATTCACTTCAAGTCGACTTCTCGACTTTCTTCCAGTTTTTCTCCAGTGCACTTAACTTTGGGATTTTTAATGTAAAGAGATATTTTCAATGAAGTATTCTTGTAGAAAACCTGATTTGTTCCCAAACAGTTAGTAATATCCGACAAACATTAAGAAAAAAAATTCTCAGAGAATTCAATTTTCCAAAAGGAATTCACTAAAATGAACATCATCGGCCATTTGACGATTTGGCCGACAGTACTCTGCCGATATAAATGCCTAAGTTAAGATGACGAATTCTTAAGATATATTGAATTCTCAAAACATCATGTTCTTTATGTTTTTGCACTATGTTTGCTCATAAATTAGATATTTTATAAGAAACTCCTTCCATTAGGGATTCGATAGTTAATTTTAACCTCTTCGATTTCACTAAAAAACGAAACTTCATTCAACATAAGCCCGACGAAGTTTAATTTCGAAATTATTAAAAGTTTTGAAAGGGAGTGTCTGGTTGTGAACACCGTATAAACATCTACATAATGTTAGATATATATAGATGAAATATAGAAATTATTCTGAAGCTCTCGCGTTCTGGTTATTTGCGTGTATTGGTGGCCCGATAGTATCTTAAGTAATGGATGTGTCAATTAATGAAATACAGTTTGGCGTAGTGTAGGATCGATACTACAGCCAGAAACTTTTGATAATATTGGTCTTATTTATAGTTTTAAATTACTTATTTTTTCGTTACTATTTGATTTTAAATAATTAAACAAAAACAAATAAATATATATCGAAACAATTATATAAACAATATACAATGTAATATAACATTTTGAATAGAAGATGGTCAGAGCTGCGATCAAACTAAAAACCTTAATAGACAATAATAGGTGGGAATGATATTTATTATAGTGTAACTTAAATTTAATTTTCTTTGTCTTGTACATAAATTATTTTTTATTATTTGTATAGTTTTATTTTATTATTTATTTATATAGATTCAATTTT
>NW_027116789.1:348986-371582 GCF_000696795.3 Halyomorpha halys | reverse complement strand
AATTATAAAATAATAATATTTTTTTGTTTATATATTTTTTATAACAATTATTTTAAATTTAATTTTTTTTCTTATAATTCAGTGAGTACTATTGTTATCATTTACATTTTATTTTATTTTTTCTCTTTTTCCTGTGTTTTTTTTTTTTTGTTTTTCTTTTGTTCTTCTATCTTTGTTTATATTGTATGAATGAATATTTGAACACTAATACTTAATGCACTTAATTTATGGCAGATTGTCTTAATTCTCTTCAATAAAATCAAATAAATAAATAATCAGACGATATCAATGTTTTCTTGTCAGTTTTTATATAGTCCTTTACATTACTATTCTTATTATATCGCTACATTGTATTTCAGCTTATATTGTACAAAATATATATTACATTTTTTTTTTTTTATCAATTTAATACTAATTACTACGTTAGTTAATAAATTTTGGTATTTAGTTTAAACATTCTAACTATTTTTAATTTGGTTTTATGACAATTTTTTCATATGGAAGACTGTATATGTCTCCACGTATAGATTTGTTTTACTTGGTTGTAATTTTTATACTCTTGCATTATCTACTTTGTATAATTTTATTGTAGCTCTGATGGAAGGGACAAGAAAGGAAAAGAAGAAAGGAATAAATTGAAATACTTGTATTTAGCGTGAAGACTGGAATTGATTGTAAAAGAAAACTGCGGAAAAATAAAAATGTTTTATTTCTTTTTTATTATATCATGTAAAAATATGTAATTTATATATGTCCGATCACGGATTGATTAGTATGCAGTGTAATGTATCAACCCGATGTATTTGGGCAGCATGGATGAATAAAGCATTTCTCTCTCTATTTCAAAATAATTTCACTTACTGCTAATCTTTCAGTACATTTTTATGAAATGTTGCTTTTTAAAAATATATATCTATTGAGAACTATTGAACTTTAATAGCTCTATCAGGTATAATATTTTAGCAAATTTACTCTACTTTAAAAAATATTCTCATGGGTTTTCTATTGTTGTTGGTAATTTTAAAGATATAGACTAATGACAAGCAATGGCATTCTTTATATTTCTGATAACATTCCTAAAGATTATCAACAACGAAAAATTCTAGTACTCCTTTTATACTCCAAGTATTCTATAAGAAATTCAAGTGACTTGGCTGGCAGAGAATGTTCGACGATAAGGAAAGGAAGCTTTTAAAAATGAATGTTTTCAGAAGGGTTCGGTCACCTCTCTCGTAAAGGTTAATACAGCATTTCCATACATGACTGAATGAGAAATGATTGAGGGATGAGGAAAAAGCATCGAAGCGTTCAAGAGTGAAATGTAGGGAATCAATAAGGTAGGTCCACGTCCCTTCGCCCAGGAACCGTATTTTAGAACCTATACAATATTCCTTTTTTAGTCATACCTCATCTCCTTACTCCTTTTACAGTCTGTAGCTAACATTCAATATCGGGTGAATGAACTTAGAGAAGCTGATTTTACAAGACCGAGAGGAATAACCCTCTAAATCATTCGATTTTAACAGTGCTTACAATAAATTGGTTAAACTTGTAAAGGTGCCTCTATACGTGGGCCAAACAATGGCAAACTCTTTTTGGTTATTTGAATAGACTGCTACAAGTTGGCCTGAATTTGTGGTCGACCCGTTGAGGGCTGGATCCACACATTTGTTTTCAGATAGCATTGTCTTAGAACTGTGAACCGATAAACATTTGTCGTTTTTTTTTTTTTTTTATTAATTAAAGAATTTTCCCAAACTTCGAATTCAATAATGACCTTTAGTTTAACATAGTATATTTTAAATTAGGTGTAGATATTTTTTTTATTATTATTACTAATTTTTATTCATAATTTTTTGACCTTTTGGGTTTCATAATTTTACATATCACAGATTTTATGTTTTTTTAATTATTACAGTTACGTTTCTAGTGAATCCTTTGTCCTTCCGTCGCTCACTCTAGTGTGCCTTTCTACAAATCAATCAGTTTTAGCCTCGTTCTCATATTTCTAACATTATTCATTTTCCATTCTCCATATTTCTTCTTCAACCTTTTCCTATTTTATATATATATAGTTATATTTACAGGTATATAAGTTAATACTTACACTGTAATTCAGATATAAATCACTCACGCACTATCTTCAGATATAAGCCATTCACTATTTTTCATTTTCAGTCATATTGTTCAATTTGTAGATTAAATATTTGTTTTTTCAGTTCTTTAGACACTACTTACATATTTTATATTGTACATATCTTCTTACCTACATAATATTATATTTCATCTTTCACTGTTTTCAATCTGCTACCATCTAATTCCATAATTATCAATCAATTATTTTTTATTGTTTAATTATCAATCATCAGCTTTTAATTATTTATGATTCAATTCAATATTTTGTATAATTCCAAATTTGTTTGTATGCTATTTCTTTTCAATTTTATGTTTCTCTAAATGTTGGTGTTATCTCTTTTGTTGTATAGCCCTGATGAAGACCTGAAACTCAGGTCGAAACGTCGGCATAAACAAATATTTTTTTGTTTATTTATGTTGTTCTTTGCTGACCGCACCCCCCGATCATCTTCTCCAATCAGTAGATTTTAAAATTCGATTGGTTCTGTGTTAATTAGTTGTTTCAGATGTTGTTAATCAACTTAAGCAGTTTATTTCTTATTTAACATAAAAATATATAATTATAGTCATTATATGTCTGGGTAATTAAATTAACAAGTTTTTGATAAAAATTGTTGAACGAAGGTTGAATTTATAGGTAATGTAGTATTATTTCTATGAATTATTATCATATAAAAGCCAATTTGCTGATATTTACGTATAGCCTATCTTTATTTTCTTTATTTTTATAGTGAATCTCACAATTTACAATACACCCACTTCTGCGATAGCCAGAAAACATGTTCATCTATATACTGTACCCCCAAAACGATTTTGATTAAACTTACCTAAAATCGTCTACTTAAAACTTAACAAAAATACCTGAGAAAAAGTAGGAAAATATGCTAGGGAGAAAAAATAATTTATTTTTGTATAACTGGAAAAGGTATTCATTAAATGGCCATTTAAAAGAGCAATAAAACTTATAAAAAAACAATCCTTTGTCCAGTAAAAAGGAAACACCAGAAGTTTACGAATTGATTAGAATACTCTATGTATCATAAACCTTTTTTTGGGACTTGATTTACATTCATTTTTTAATTTAAAAATGAAAACAAATTTGAGAGATAATTATAAAATTGTTAATAAACAATAAAATTTCATATTTTATACAGCCAAAACGATGTAATTATTATATAAATATACACATAATTTATTCACTCAAATATTAAATTAATGTAAATTCTTCCAAACTTGTAAATATTTTTTTTATTAATAGTTTTGTTAGACAATAAATATTATTTTTTATTTGTATGGTATTAACTCCTCTATTAAAGACCTATTTCTCAGGGCCGACTAGAAAGAAATCTTGACTAATCCGGATGGAAATCGAACCCAAGAACACTGGGATCATCACTCCGACGTGCTCAGATATCACATCGTCATATTTATTTTTATCTACAAAAAATCATCACTCATATTTTGTAATATATTAGTAATTGAACTGGTTTATTATGAAAGTGTGACAAGTTCATAATTTTGCTATTTTAGGATATTTAAATGTTTGAATTCCGATTTTAAAAATATTTATTAGCACCATTAGACATATAATTTTTTTTAATGTAGTATTAGATAATGTATGTTAGAAGTAAAAGAAAACCAAAAAAAATTTTTTTTAATTATGATTTTTAATTTTTTGTAAAACCCCTCCCCCCGGTTGGGTTGGAAACATTTGGTGCTTTTGAAATCAATTAAAAAAATTATTATGTATTCAACAATCGACATTGTACGTAAAAATAAAAATATTTACAATAGAGGTAATGGCAATAATTTCCATCTCCTAAATATAACGGAATTTGAATTATTTTAACAATACATTATTTAAATACAAAACAATATATCAAATTTTATCTAAAGTTATCATTACTTTGATTTAACATTATTGCAAAATAATACAAACTTTGACGAAATTAATTAATTAATTAGTAATTGTGGACGACTAAGATTTAACAAATGATTTGTAAGATGAAATCCATGGAAAATATGAGGGAACTCGAACTCCACTGTGGATTGCCCTGACACCTCTGATCTAACGAAGTGGCCTATCATAGAGCAACTCTGCCGTTAATAATACGGATAATGAGGGATTAATTAGCCCTCTTATACTGGAGCTATTTACGGCTCGGTAACCACTCCAGTGAGCTTCCATGCTACAAAATCCAAAAACATTTTTTCTTAACCATCCCAGCAATTATGTACAACGGCGCAATAGATAACAAAGGAAACAGATTACGAGGAGGACGGAAAACAGCGTGAATCAACACGCGAGCGATTTACTACAAAATTAAATGTTGATGATAACAAACTTCATTTTTACACATTAAAAAAAAAAGTAATAAAAACAAAAACATCGAAATACCTAAAAAATAGAGATTAGTTTTAAATATGGATAAAACAAAAGCCATAATTTTAACGAAACGACGTGCTTTACTTCCATCAACCATAAATTTAAATAATATCCCAGTCCCTTTTGCCAAAACAGTTAAAGTATGAAGACTTAGCAGTCACTTTAGACAGCGAAAAATTATTTAACCAACAATCTATATCAAATATATTCATATTTTCATAAAAAATTATCCAATAGAAATCAATTGATAATACATATACATAAGCGGTACTAAGACCCATCTTAACTTATGTCTGCCCCATATGGAGTTTTACTAGTTCAATCAATAAAAAAAAAAAATAAAAGTATTTCAAAACAAATGCCTCAGAATCGTTAATTACTATTCATGTTACAGAAGGATATCTAAAATGCACACTGAATTAAATATAGACACCGTACAGGATTACAAACAATAAACTAACTCATAATTTTTTTACAGTCTTGCCCCAACTCATTAAACCCTTTAATCAAAGAAATAGAAAATTACACAAAAACTACAACCCGTAGTTATAAACACAAAAGAAATAAACACATAAATCAATGATATGTATTTCATGCTACCAAATGCTATGTATGTAATTCTATCCAATGTGACGTATTTTGTTTTAATTAAACAATGTTCTGGTTTTTTTTTTTTCTCTCCAATTTGTTCTAACAAAATGTAAAATAGAAAAGTTTGCAAAGTGTAATTAGTACAGGGAAAATTGTATTTTATGAGGGGGTATCCGAGAACAATATAGTAAACATAGTATATTTCATATTCATGCACTAAAAATATGTTTAAAAAAAAAAATGTTCTGGGTACCCTAGAATCGAGCAGATTTGCAAGAAATGATTTGCGTACAATTACAGGAGCGATCTGATCTAAGCCCTGATGTTGGGTTTTTATTCTGTGGCGATCCCAATGAAAACTTGACCCTCACCTTGGTTTGTATAGGTTGGTATCCTGTAGATAAACCCTTCCCCCCCCCTCCATATGTGAAAAATGACCAAGATTTCATAAAAAAAAAAAAAAAAAAAGTTCCTTATAACTTATTGTATTTGTAACAGTCAAATTGTCAAACTGCTCGAATCTTTGATCTTGATTGTATGTTCTTCTACATTTCTTGTATATAGGATTGTAGTTTGAATATTTATCTTTCCTTGTAAACATTTAGGTTCATCTT
Source organism: Halyomorpha halys (assembly GCF_000696795.3). Classification (NCBI taxonomy): domain Eukaryota; kingdom Metazoa; phylum Arthropoda; class Insecta; order Hemiptera; family Pentatomidae; genus Halyomorpha; species Halyomorpha halys. Next base: position 365,855 of record NW_027116789.1, on the reverse strand, counting down.
AGGCCTAACATAAGCCCATAAGCGTTAAAATTAAGAAGCTTCATTGCTTTCCCTGCATTTATATTGTTGTTAAATAACCAATAAGTCCACAGAGGTAGAATGATAAATTACTTTTACTATATAAAAAGTAAATTTGTTAATTTTTTTTTTATTATTTTAGGAAGTATAACAAATTGGCACACATCATCGAATATTTTCTATTGCTAGATAGTAATGACTATTCACTGAATGATGATTGTTGAGGTGAGAAAGAAAAAAGAGGACAAAACAAACTTTGTTTTACATTTTATAATAATAAAAAGTATGATTGTCAATAACGTTAATGAATTAGATGTTTTTAGTTTTTCCTTACTGCCAAAACTATGGAAGTATTATATTCGTGTGGCTAGTAAAAAAATATTATTGTTCTCAGAATTGCATTTTACGTATTAGACAGACATGGAACAAATTTGGCTCCATGTCTGTCTGTAGTCAAATTTGTTTTCGGGCATAATAGATCATATCAACGCGGATGAAATTAACAACGATGGTGTGGTTTGTAATCTTGGAGGGCGAGTGACGCCAGAAGGCGGGGTCTATTCCCTTCGTAGGTGTGCACTCGGTGCGCCATATTTGACAGTTGACAGTTTAAAGTTTCTGCTGCACTCCTTTTGCTAGAAATGACTAGGCAATGTGATGAAAAAAAAAGTTATTTAAACCGTGCTCACATTTTGTTGTTAATATTGTTTTTTTTTTAATTACAATTAATTCTCAGTCACTTTTTCGTTATAAACATCATGTATTATAAAAAATAATGCTTACTGCTTTTACTTTATTTTTTCTTAATAAACAACTTTCTTCATTATATCAGAAACAATTATTTATTTGTATTAAACTTTATATTTTAATGTTTTCTTTAAAATAAATTAATTATTTATAACCTATTCCTAGAAAACATTAATTGAAAAATTGGCCTAGCTAATTAAATTTTATATTCACTTCTCACTTTTTAGATCAATAATAATATTTTGGAACCTTCGATATTCACATTGAATTGAGTCTGAACAGAACAGAGAAAGAAATACGGATTTCTCGAGAACGGCTCAGTGGGTTTTCATTATAGATATACCAAATTAGTGGAAATAAAATTTACTGAAACTTTTATTCTTTTTACACTAATGAACGGTTTTACAGATAATTTATGCTTATCATTCACAATGATGTGCGAAATCCCTATTAACTTCAACGTCAAGTTGCCTTCATGGGGCGTGGCATAATCCCCACCTCTTAGCGTCATTTTTGCTCAAAAGGAGAGTAGAATTATGACACCCCCGGTTGCAACCTCTTTGATATTTTTAAAACGGCTCCTCAGATTTGGCAATAAGGTTGGAGGAATATTTAAGACGACTGTACAACCGTATAAATATTATTATTATTACTTTTGTTAATTATTTACTTTCATTTGTCAATTACATTACTATTATTATTTTGATATTCTTTAAAATTTATTTTGATTATTTAAAATTATTCAATAATTATAACATAGTGAAAGTTTGGGAGATCTTTTGCATGAAACTAAAATTCCTACACTGTCAATTGTTAAAATAAAATAAAATTATCAACCATGTATGGCCCAACAGAGCAATCTGTTAATACAGAAATATATTACTAAAAAGTACTAGTATCAATTTCTTAAAATTCTCATTAATAAAAATGAAATGCTTAATTTTATTACTCTAGATATATCAATTAAAATATGGTGTTAATAATTCTTAATTTATTCAACTCTATTTAAATTATTTATGCTATTGCAAGTAACTAGTATTTTATCATAGTTTAGTAGTTATTATCATAAACTGATACTGAGTTGCTATTTTAGGTTATCAACTCGTACATGGTAATGCTATCAGTAGGGGAAGTTGTCTTATTAACAAATTGTAAATAAATCAGTATAAACATAAGTTAGATGTTTAAAATATATGGATAAAAACAATCTGGTAGGGTGTGCGCATCAAAACTAATACACAATTGTTATGTAATATAACAATGTAAAAATAATAAATTCCTAGTGGTTACAACAAAGTCAGATGTAAAAAGGTCTAAACACAGACTTCATAACAAGCTTATTCTAGAGATATTTTTCCATACTTATTCCAAACCCCAAGTAAATACTATTACAAGAATATTCGCCACTTGTGTTTATATGTTTTTTTTTATTTGTGTATTTATTGTTTTACCTCAAATTTGTCAATTTTAAACTATAAATTAACTACGGAAGAAATAATAAATGTAATTAAAATGAATAAATGTTATCATACATACACACATATGAGATGTTTAGTTCACGTATTAAAGTTTATACAACAAAAAACAAAATTTCGCCCAAGCAAAAGTGAAATTCTCTGCAGAAAATACTTCAAAACGTACAAAATTGTGGAAAAAACCCAAAACGTGCAGTATAAAATTTGTATGTCTTTTTAATGATTCAAATTTCTATGGAGGTTTGGCAGAATTTGAAGCTAGGGAACAAAAGACGCAATTGCACGAAAAGCCGGTCTCAAATTATAAGGAAGTTGATATAGGAAAATCAATATATTTTTCAAAGGGATTCTATTTCATTTCACTGTAATGAGGATTTCCTTGTATCCGAGTTAATTATAACGAGTGTTTATTGTACTAAGTATCGATTCACGGAACCTCTTTGACGCACGAACATAATAATAACGCTTTAATCAGAGAAAAGCCGCCCCCTTGAAGCTATCGAACATTTCCCGGAATCTAAATGCCAGAGAACTCGTAGAGGGTTGGCAGGGATCCAAGTTGGGGCGAGCACCCTACTCCATTACCGCCGCCTCCAAGCAGCCGCAAGCACTCCTTGTTATTAACGCCAGCCGTTTCTCTTCCGATGCTACAACCTGAACCTAAGGATTCGGTAAAGTTCTTTTCCTTTAAGCAAAGAACCTAAAGTAACAACGGTCACAGTAATTTTCATCTAACTGATTTCTGTATTAAACCAAAAAGTTTAAATTTTTTTTTAATTATTTATTTATTGTAATTTACAACTGTACAAAATAATACAATAGGTAAATATGTAGTATGTTTCATATACACTTGAAAATCTTGGGAAGGAACTACCCATTGGTGGTACTTCAAACATTAATTTAAACTAGAAGGTCCCGTGGCCATTTTCTTTTCAGACGCCTCGAAGGATTATCAGAAATTGTTAAGGATGAAAGATTAAGAATTAATGGGTTAGGATTGTTAAGGAGTTTGGAATAAAAAGACCCATATCTGTTTTGGGTCAAATCTGCAACGATTGGGATGTTAAGGTCTTTATGAATGAGTTTATTTGTGACGTAATAAGGAGCATCAAGGATTTTACGTAGGATTTTGGATTGTAACGATTGGATGCGGGAAGAATTTGATGGTTTGGTGGAGCCCCAGAGCTCAATTCCATATGTCCAAATTGGTCTGATTATTATAGTGTATACTAATTTTTTGTAGTGAATGGGAAGTTTAGAGCGTTTGTCAAGTAAGTGTTGTAGCAATCGGAATCTACGAGCAGTTTCTTGTCGTTTCAGTCTTGTGTGTGGATTCCAAGTAAGTCTCTTGTCAAGATGGAGTCCTAAGTATCGAATCTGTTCAACAGGCGTTAGTGGTGTATCTAGAAAGGATACTGTAGGACAGGAGGGCAGAGATTTACGACGGAGAGTAAAGGTGATTTGGTGGGATTTGTCAGGATTTATTTTGATTCTCCAGTTTTTACACCATTCTTCAATAGATGTTATGTGTGCCTGTAGTGTTTGTGATGCATCAGTTGGGCCGTTGTTTACAGAAAGTATACATGTGTCATCAGCGTATGTTGTTAGCACTGTGTTAGGGTGGGTTGGGATGTCAGCTGTATAAACCGTATAAAGAATGGGACCTAAAATACTACCTTGAGGAACACCAAAAAGTAAAATGTTAAGGTGTACCTTTTAGTAGGAATCAATATAATGAGAATCCTTTCTGCGAAAACTACAGTACAGATCGAATTACAATATCCCGAAATTTACATAATATTTAATTAATAACTTTTCGAAAAGGGGTTACAGAATTTTAAAGGAGCCTCTACATGTTACCCAAACAATAGCAAATTCACGCAAGCAAGTTGGCCTGGTCACAAATCAAAGGGCACTTGTGCTACATCCACACGTTTGATTTCAGGTTACACTGTTGCATTGTTTTTCCCAACCTTTGGATACAATAATAAACTCTTGTTTAAGATTGTATGTTTTAAAATTCTGCCGATTCGATGTAAATACATTAATTCAAATGCATTAAATTATTAGGCAGTTTAATTTTTATTTCTGGATATGAAGGAAGGATGTTATAACGTACGTACCATTCCGGTGGTTTGAAAAAGTGTTGACAGGTGACACAGATTTGGATAACCAACCGAGAGGAAGGCATCCAACAGCTATTGGCGAGAGTGAACTTTTAAGCCTACTGTGAAAGAAAACCCTTACTTATAATAGTAAGTTAATAGTTAAAGGACTTGCAGCAGCTGAATGCAGGTGGATCTTCAGTATCTCGACACCTAAAGACCATTAGTAGAGTAAAAAAAGTAGATTTGTGGATACCTCATAAGCTGGATGAGTTTCACTGCTTACTAAATAAATAAAATGAGCTTTTTTTCGAAAGAATAATTAAGTGTGATGAAAAGTGGATTGTATATAACAACAGACATCGATTTGGTCAGTTATTAAATATCGACGAAAGACCGGGACACATGCCAAAACAAATTTGCGTAAAAAAAAAAATTATATATCTTTTTTACCCAGAGGTGAAACCATCACATCATTGATCATCGTACACATTGCATATTGACATAATGCATCAAAATCTTGTCAAAAAAACCACCTACATTGTTTAATCATATGGTAAATATACTCATACATACCTGACCTCATGTTTCACGACAGACAGTGTAGAAACTAAACGAGCTGTGTTACAAAGTCCTTCCACACCCACCTTATTTGCCAGAATTATCTCCAACAGATTTTCATCTGTTCAGAAATTTAGACAATTTCCTTAAAGGTAAATTTTTTGAAAATAATAAGGTCAAAAACGCATTTTTGACTTCATTTCTTCACAAAACCCTAATTATTTCAGTTCTGGGATTGAAAAGTTGATAATACGTTAAGAAAAACATATAAATGAGGTAATATTTAAATGACGTAAAGAAATATTTGAAAATGACATTTTGACTGGAATCTCCAATTTCAAGGCATTGTCCTGCTTAAAAACAACCCTACATGCCAAATTTGGTAGCGCTAGAGGGGCCAAAGTGTGACAGAAAAAAATTCATCAAATAGTTTCTTGGAAGAAAACTTAGGAGAAATAAATTTCAGTACAACCACTCAATGTTATCTGTTAAAATGTTTAAAACTGTAGTCTGGATCTTCCAATAATTTTAACTTAAGGTAATGGAGATTGCCAACAATTTGACCATAAAATCTAACCACTAATTATGTTTAACCATGATTAGAGATGGGTCTTTCAATTTTCTAAACAACTTTGGATTATTAACCGAACAAGCGAATGGTTGTTAACACCACTAATTTATTTAATATTTACTAATTAACAAATTATAAAAAGGAAAATTAAACATTTACAAGATGTACTTTTCTTGATTAGCAAACTTATAAATTACTTCTCAAAATTCTTTGATTCTACCAACACCAGTGATAAACTGCTCAACCTTTTTTAAATCACTTTCTCAATTCATTTAAATTTTATGTATCACAGAAGTAAGGGGGCCCATGGGGTATAAATAGCACTGGTCAGGCAACTACTGCAGGGGCTATTGTTTTCTGGCGTTATGAAAGAGTGGCGCAACATCTCAACGCATGCAACAGCTAAACAAACCTTTAGTGGGTTCTTTTATTGGTTCAAAAAATGGCCAATATCAGTCATTTCTTGTCTACTAGTAATGCTACCGACCATAGGAGCTAGTGTAATCTTTAGTGTAAAGATGGCAATAAATTATTAAATAAAAAAAAAATCTGTACCACTACAACCCATGAAGAAGCAGGAAGTACTGTTGCTAGACCAATGGTTGTGCAAGGAGGTAATTTCGTCAAAACCACGCTCGACCTCAAGATTTATCCCTAAGTAAGGGTACACACTTTATGGGGCTGGGTGGATTCCCATCGGCGAGCCACCAGAAGATGAGGAAGCTAACCCGGATTGAGACCAGGAGGGCTGGACCAGCCTGGTAACTGCAGGAGGCACCCAGAGGGATGCAGTGGACAAGGTGCAACTCCATCAGACGTAGCGCTGGGCTGCACCACAGTAAAAAAAAAAAACAAAAAAAAAAACATTAATTGAATAATTAACAAAGAATAAAAAAGGAAAAAATTGGTGATCCCAGGAAGTAGTGGCATGCGCAAACCCCAGCGCACTACCCCACTGCTCCCGCACCCCGTATGCCAGAGATGGCAAGGGAGGGAGATTATAAAAAACAATAAAAAAAAAAAAAAAAAAAAAAAAAAAAAAAAAAAAAAAGTGTGGATTCCTAGGTTTCCGAACAAACAGGGTTGACTCAAGGTGACAGAATAATTATTCGAACCCGGGTGCTTGGAACTATTATCACAGTACCTTACCACTGAGCCATGCCACTCCCGTTGCTAAAAGTAAAGGCCTAAAGGCCCCGGACCTATGATGTAAAGATAGAACTGTATGATTATGATTTCCAATGTTTATAACACTATTTATATGTTAATTTTTTTTAATAAATCCAATAGTATCGTAGTTAAGACTCAACACTATTTATTATATCAACAGTCCAACATTCCAATTCGGCCATCCTCAAGGACAATCTAACAATTAACAACTTATTATACTTTCATTTGTAACAATTTTAACATCAACATTATTATTAATAATTTAAAATACCTCAAATACAAATTTACACCTTACATCCAAATTTAAAAATGTTTTGCAGGCTATTCTGCCCAGGTCATTTATTAAAAGTCAAATTACCCTCTGAAAAAGTCAATTAATAGTGAATCATATTAATTATTAATAATCTTACTTAAGCTTATGTCTAGTTACCTATTATTCACAATTTCACTAATTTTAAAAATTTTAATTTTAGACCAACTCTCATATAAACAAACTATTTTTAAAATTTCATGCACTTAGGTTAGGCTTGTCATTAATTTATTTCAAATTGAATTTTGGTCTAAACATTTATTTATTCCATTATTAAAATTAATTGTATAATAATTATTAATAGTAAACAAAATTTAACCCATATTTTTCATAAATTTATTTTACGTGAAACCTCTACATAATGTTGGTTCAAATTTCTTGTATCAGTTTTAAATTTTACTGTATAATTGACGTTCTCTGATATATACATTAACTCAAGTATTTTTCTTTATGTAAAATTATGGTGTTGGTCCTTAGCTCCATGCAGCACTAGTGCTGTTTTGTTGGGATCCTGACAATTGACAAGATTATATATAAATTATTTATATGTTTCATATTTTATTTATTCATGTTAAAAGAGCATAACATACCACCTATTTAACATATTGAAAACAAATAAATCGTGTTAGGCAGGTGCGAACATCAAGGTTAAGCTAAAAAAAAAATAATCCTGTTTATATACTTTTTCCCCCCTGAGCAGATTGGATTTAATTAAACCAAAAAAAGGAACACTTTATTTGAAGAGGGGAAAAAAATACTCCATCATTGTGAGGGGAGGGGGGATTAAGGGCTGAGCCTCGTTGCGGTCGCTACAACGAAAAAACTGAGATTGGATAGAATTTTCAACGAGGTTCCGATTATTGTTGCTCTCTGGGCCACTTCAGTTGATGAGAGTCTCCTGACGTAAGAACCCACCCTGTCTTTGTCCAAGGTTCCTTTAAATTTGCTACTTGTTTGTTTGCCCATTGTTAGCAGCAAAACCTAAATGTAAGTACTGGCGGTAGTTTTCTAGCAATTAGTCCACCGTACTGTTTTTTGTAAAATTTTACTCCTAGCTATAACATCTTAATTTTTTTTTTTAAATATATTTCTTGAAATTTACAGGTGTGTATTATAATACATTCAGCAAATTTGATCTCAGTTATAATGTAGTGAAACAGGCGTGTAGATAACTACCCATTGGCAGCACTATAATAACGTTTTTACACTAGCAGGTCCCGTGGCCTTCTTTTATAGACCCTCGAAGGATTGTCGGAAGAGGATGCAAGGTTAGAAACTACTGGGTTTGGGTGGTTAGGGAGTTTATAATGTAAGGAATGATATCTGGTTCGGGCTAGATCGGTTACATAGGGAACATGAAGGTCTTTATGTATGATTATATTAGTGACAAAGTAAGGAGCATTGAGGATTTTATGAAGGATTTTGGATTGTAAGGATTGGATACAAGAGGAATTCGAAGGTTTAGTGGAGACCCAAAGCTCAACTCCATATGTCCACGTTGGCCTAATTACAGTCATGTAGATCAGACGTTTGTAAAGAGTTGGAACTTTAGACCGTTTGTCTAGTAAGTGCTGTAACAGTCGAAATCGACGTGCAGTTTCCTGTCTTTTCAGTCTTGTATGAGGATTCCAGGTTAATCGTTTGTCCAGATGTAGTCCAAGGTAACGGATCTGTCCGACAGGGGTAAGATCAACATTATTAAAGGAGACGAAGGGTAAAAGTGATTTTCTGAGATTTGTTTGGATTTATTTTAATCCTCCAATTACGACACCATTCTTCGAGGACTGTGATATGGGATTGGAGAGTCCGGGATGCAATTAAAGGGTTATTATTAACAGCAAACACACATGTGTCATCGGCATACATGGTGAGGATAGTTTTAGGATTAGATGGGATGTCACCTGTATAGACGGTGTACAGGATAGGGCCGAAGACACTACCTTGTAGAACACCAGCAGACTGAGAATAGAGGGATAGATAGGAACGATAGTGGTTTACTTGGAATAATCTATCGATGAGAAAAGAACGGATAATGAGAAAGTATGTAGGAGGTAGGAATTTCCGGAGTTTGTAAAGCAGTCCTGGGTGCCAAACTCGATCAAAAGTCTGTTCTACATCGAAAAAGACTCCCGCGCAGTACATCATCTTCATTTAAAATAAAAAATGACATCCATGAAAGTTTATTCAGTAATATAACAGAATTGAGAGATATGATAGTTAAATAGTCATTTAATTTTTGCGTCGATTTTTCACGGATTGAAAAATCATAATCGAACACTAAATCATAAAAAAAAGATACAGTGCGCGCATCTCTCTCTCTCCATTTGAAGTTGAAATTAATCGTTGCTCATTTTAAAACATTAATTTCCTTTGGCCTTTCTCCAAGTTACTACATTTCTATTAATAGATTTAGCAAAAAACAAGTATCACTAAGTTTTTATGTATCTGTGCTTGTTACGATTCCGATCGTCATAACAAAACATAGAAATATGAAACCATTTATTTATAAATAGCAAGGTCAATACTTGACCGTATGAATTAGCGGTCCAGGAAGTTTCAAATCCTGTTTTAATTCTGTATTTTATGAAAAAAATTATTATCATGCCAAAACAAAGCTCTCAGAAGGAACTATGATGGAACGTTTGTAAAAGAAATATTTCATCATTCATTAATGAAACCAGATAATGAGATCTTTATACAATTGAAGTTGAGATGTAATGAGTACACCTTTGTCCTCCCGTTGTCAGTATTGAGCTGTTTCACAGAAGAATAGCACGCTCCTCAATCTTCAAGCCCCTCCGAATATGTGAGGCATGTATCAAAAGGAAAATGACAAACCATTTGGAGATCTGGAAAACGAGAAGAACCCAAGACGAATTATGAAAGTCATCATCTCCGGTATTGTAGTACCTTTGACGCCAATGACTTACGATTGCTTTTAGTATTATGTAAGTTTTATAGACCATTACCCACCATTCTACAAAATAAAGAAAGAAGTGCACGAAACACCATAAAGGTATTGTTTCTACAATAGTTCTTGAAAAGTTTCGTTTGTGATATGGAAAACAATAGTCATTTGTGAATGCCTCAACCAGAAACCGTTATGATTAACTCATTAAATGTTGTTACGTCAATTTACGCAATTAATAGACCTACAACTAAAGCGACTGGAATAATATGAGCAGAAGTTTGGTTCAAAGATAAAATATATTTCACTAAGATGAGTGTTCATAGCACTTTTCCTCGTATAACCAAAGAAGATCGAGGTAGAACTTTTTAAAAATGCATAGACAGCTATTAGCGGGTATGCAGACAATGGCTATCTATTGTGGGAGGATCCATTTAACTAACTGTTCTCCTTTTACAATCAACAGTCACCGAATTTTTTTCTGCTATTCTCAACCTTATATCCCGTTCTGAAAGAAGATAAGCCTAAATCGGAAAAAAAAACAGCCCAGTTATCAGATATAGAGACAACCCTGGAGAGTTGAAAAGCAACCTAACAGATATGATGATTCTGAAGTAGAATTAATGATGGTTCTAGCTGTGGACATCTTCAGAGATGCCGACAGCCCACAATGAAGCGGTCAACACAAGAGATGGATGAGATGCAGCCAATATGAGAGAGCTAAAAAAATCTTTATATATTTTTAAAACTTTGGCTCTATAAATATATCCAATGGTATATTACACATATATGTCACAACTTTCCTTTCCAAAAATTAGTCAACCTGCGAAAATATTTCTCTTTTGCTTAATAATCAAATTTATTCATAGTTTATTACATTTTATTACTTTTGACAATGAGAGATGTTTTTGTAAACTTCGACGTAGAAATATAAACACTATACATTAAACATTTATAAGTTTATTATTATTGACACTCTTACCCCTGTCGAACAGATCCACTACCTTGGACTACATTTGGACAAACGATTAACCTGGAATCCACACACCAGACTGAAAAGACAGGAAACTGCACGTCGATTTCGACTATTACAGCACTTACTAGACAAACGGTCTAAAAATCCAACACATTACAAAAGACTGATCTACATGACAATAATAAGGCCCATCTGGACATATACGGAGTTGAGCTTTGGGGCTCCACTAAACCTTCGAATTCCTCTCGTATTCAATCCTTACAATCCAAAATCCTTCGTAAAATCCTCAATGCTCCTTACTTTGTCACAAATAAAATCATACATAAAGACCTTAATGTTCCCTATGTAACCGATCTAGCCCGAACCAGATATCACTCCTTCCATTATAAACTCTCTAACCACTCAAACCCCCTAGTAGTCTAATCTTGCATCCTCTTCCATTCCAGACAATCCTCAGAGGCGCCTGAAAAGAAGATGCCACGAGATTCTCGGCATTTTAGCCCGGTAAGGCTATTTAAATTAGGTTAAGATCGGGCTGATATAATTTAATTATTTATTGGTTAAACGAGTTTAATCAAAATCGTGAGAGCCATTTTTAAGAAAATGGTGAAAATATTATTGTTAATATTAAGATAAGAAACGGAAAGAAAGTGGCTGGTAACATTCTCCTGTAAGGTCAGAATGCATGTCGCTGAGGCGGTAGTTGGTCAAGGATATCGCCCGCAATGCAACGCTGTCTGATACAACTTAACCGACATATCTCAGGTTTCATTCGACGATGGATTTTTTAAAAACATTATTGCTGACCAACAGGCTTAACGAATATTATGGGGAATCGTATGATAGTACATACGCCAAGAAATAAATTAGAATCATGATGTTAACGGAAACGTTTAATAAGACCATAGACTCGATATTAATTAAAGTTTAAATTCAAAGAATTGTAGAAAACAGAAAATATACCACATAAATAAATCACTGAATTATAATATATATTATATATGATGTACTACTATAATGCTGTGAAATTATACTATTTGGGGTTTAAAGTTTGATTTAGTTTCATAGTAGGTGACCCGGCAATCCTTGGCTATATATGAGGATGTATATAGATTTATTGAACACAATTGATTGTTCGATATAAATTATTTACAAATTCTTTATTATTATGGTTTGGTAGCATAAATTGAACCAATATATGCCATAAGGAGCGAAACAGAAATAAAAAATAAAATAAAAATAACTTCAACACTACTCAACCAATATTCACCTAACTTGGCACTGGTTTAAGGCTCATAATTAGGTTTATAATTTAAAAATAAAAAATATGCAGTAACTGTAACTTTGAAATTTTTTTTGCAGTAATAATAATAATAATAACTTTTGGCCTCAGATCTAAAGTCATAGAGTATATTTTTTCATCGTATCAAATAAAAAAATATTTCATTACTTAACCTTTGCACATAATAGATTTGATTTATTTAAAGGAAAGTAAAAAATAAAAATGGGAAAGTAAATTCTTTGAAATCACAGTTTACAGCCACAAAAACAAAAAATATAAATATGTATAGATATAAAAACAGAGATAATATATAAATAATGGGAAAGGATACTTTCAGATTTGATTTTATTTAAACTGGACCAATAGGCGCCAACCGGCCTCTAATAAACAAATTAGAGCTGAGGATATAAAATAAAATTCTATTAGCGAAGGGATTGGATAAAATACAAAGAGGTTATGAACGATTATATAAAATTAATCACAGGAAAAAAACAAATTATCCAAATAAATCTAGGTAAAATTTTTCAATTTTCTATATTTCCAATAATTTTTTTCCCTACAATAATACTAAGTTTTTTCTTAGGTCACATATAGGAATATATATACAAATATAATTGTGAAAATGAAAATAATTATTTCAAAAATTAAGTAATAAAATTCAAATATAGTAAAAGTGCATTTAAAATAAATACTTCTACTATGCTCTTTAGCATTCGGACTGTATCAATTTGTACAGATGCAAATTTCATATGGTTTAGGGAAAAAATAAAAATGAAATTTTTATAGAAACCGCATTTGTCCAACCTTGGAGTAAGTATTATGTAGTGAACAAATATTTCCTTCCCAAAATAACGATTTAAAAAGAAGAATAACAAAATCCCTCGAGTTTAAAATACACCAAATAGTGCCCATACAAGTATGTGTGATCGGTAAGAGGGGGAGGAATCTCGATTCACCTTGAGAGTAAGTGATCGTTGTAGATTAATTAATAAAAGTAAATAATTACCTTGTTTAAGCCTACGACATATATTTTTGATTAAATATCGGATCTGATTGATCCGTTACCTTGGACTACATCTGGACAAACGATTAACCTGGAATCCTCACACAAGACTGAAAAGACAGGAAACTGCACGTCGATTCCGACTATTACAGCACTTACAGGACAAACGGTCTAAACTTCCGAGCCATTACAAAAGACTGATCTACATGACTACAATAAGGCCTATCTGGACATACAAAGTTGAGCTTCGGGGCTCTAGTAAACCTTCGAATTCCTCTCGTATCCAATCCTTCATAAAATCCTCAATCCTCCTTACTAAGTCACAAATGAAATCATCCTAAAGGCCTTAATGTTCCATATGTAACCGATCTAGCCCGAACCAGATATCAATCCTTCCATTTTAAACTCCCTAACCACCCAAACCCACTAGTTTTTAATCTCCGTTCCACTTCCATTCCTGATACTCCTGCGAGGCGCGTAAAAAATAGATGGCCACGAGACCTAATAGAGGGCTACCAATGCGTAGTTTCTCTACATGTCTGTACCTGACATTACAATTACTAGATGCATTTATATGTAAATATACTGCTAAATTTTAATAAATAAGTAAAACAGATGATCCGAGATAGGGATATTCGATTTGTTAAAACTTCAAAACGTACGGAATAATCCCAGCTATAATAAATAAGTATCCCAAATTCTGTCAGCATGATTGAGAAAAAAGAGAAAGTATCGTAATAAAGAAGAAGTGCAATGATTAGGTCATAAGTAAACAGAGCTAGAGACATTAGGAGCACTCGAAGATAAAACTATCTTGTAAGTAAATATCTCCAGTCTCGGTATACACAAGCACATTCAATATTGGTGAAAATAAAAAGGATAACAGGAGTAACCGTGTATTTAGAGGAAAGGAATCAAAGGAACTGTTAAAGGATTGAGATGGATTATATAGTGATTAGAGAACTGGATTATTCCAAGACAGGTTGGTTGATCAAAGGTGATTAACATCACAGGGCGCGTTATCACTTGAATCTAAACTGAATAATGAGACATTAAATACCATTTAATGTCTCATTACTCAACTCAAATATATAATGTATAGTTACCATTGTTTAGCACAAAGCAGACATTATTACGACAGAAAATGATCAAGGAATAAAACATATTTATTTGTGCCGACGTTTCGACCTGAATTTCTTTATGGCTGAAAAAAACAAAACGAGATAAAACCTTAATTATAAAAAATTATAGCCAACAAACTTGGAAATATACATAACAATAGATTAAGTAGATAGTAGATGATACTAATAAAAGATAAATTATAATACTGTAGAATTATGAATTATACAAAACAAATGATAATAATTCTTACCTCTACGATATTATGTTTTATCTTATATTATTATCATCTAATATCTACTTAATTTATTGTTACGTGAATTTCCAAGTTTGTTAGTAATTTTTTTTTCTCCTAATTAAGGTTATTATTCTTTTCAGCCCCGATGAAGGTCTGAAACTCAGGTAAAAAGTTAGCACAAATAAATAACTTTTAATCATTTGTGTAGCTTTACACAACGCTCCCCCGACCATCTTCTTGTGAATCTACGGTCAACTATAAACACCTTTTTTTTTTAGCACCAGGAGGCGCATATCTTTTCATTTAATGATAATGTTGCAATCAGTCACGAATTTGGGCAATGGGTAATAGTGATAATTGTAGATAAAAATACAAATTAAAATTAATAATTAATAAAATAAAATAAGTAAATAAATATAATAAAAAATCATAAAATAAAAAAGTATAAACACCTCATTAGCAGGCTTTATTGTCTCTCACTTCACTAACACAGCAATAAAAATCTGATTTTAAATTGTGAACGTCCTAAAGTAGACCAAACACGCAGTTTAGCACGGAAAAAAAATCAAATATTGTTTATCTAAGTGGATTTTTATTTTGTCAAAACTATACAAGCTAGTAACAGCAAACAAGATAGACAACTATCCACGACATACCAAAATTTCAATTGTGTTGACTGACTTAGAACACCCAACGATTAAATATTATACACACTTAATGACACAAAACGTTTTCTCTCTCACTGCGGATTCTAACAACCCGTTTATAGAAAAAAATAGGAGACATCACTTAAGATACCCACAAACGTGCCAAACAAATACTAATAGAAAATGCCTGAAATTTATCCCAGAATTAATTTTGTATATTGTTATACATAACAAAGTTGTAAATTGTTATATACAACTTATATCAGCTGGTTCCAAAACCATAATTAATTGTTTTCAATAAATTTCAAAATAAAGTAGCCACATTATATTTATATCTTAAATTAAAGAATGATTGTCATCAAAGAATTTTTATTATAAAAAGAGTAGTTGTTAATAATTATTGAACAATTTTAAATAGAAATTGCTCTCTGAATATATTATAGTTTTATATTTATTTTTTGAAATGAATAAAAACGTTTTGCCCAAGGCCAGAATATGGTGTTAACTCTATGATATCTGCCGCCATGGTAGTACTGTCCCACTGGTCCGGCGTGATAGTTGATAGTGTCAGTTAATTTACTGAAACTTTATAGAACGCCAGGAACTGTCGCAGCCACTGCGATGGTTTAACTGCACAATAGTTGCCGTCATGAGAGTAATGTCGTGTATCGCGAGTAGTGTATCGCTGGATATAGAGCGATATGTAACAGCATATATTACGACATTTCAGCAATTGCCACGTTTGAATCCGCTTTATAGTCAATTACTGTCACAATAAAATTTACTTTCCTGGCAATACACTATCAATACCAAGTATGTCGCGGTAGTGAAGCTGTTAACACTTTTTATCAGGTAAGAAGACCTGTTTATCAATTATTACTAATATTAACAAAAGATGTCCAAATAGTCTCAACCTTCTTTATGAAAGCGTATTACATGTCCAAAGTTTCGGCCGATCCACATCATGAAAGACAATCTGTTAAACACAGCTTCAGTGACTTAATTAACTTATTAACAGAATCAAAAACATTATCAATTATAACTTTCACACCTTATTTTTAGCCTCACATCGATTTATAAAACTTTGCAGGCTTATTATACCCAAGTCAATTCAAAACAATCAATATAAACCTATAAAACACCACCAATAAGTGAAAACCTATTTCCTTACTAATAAATCTACACAATTTTTTCTTCCGATTTACATATATTAGGCACTATAACATTTAATAATAAATTATATTTTTCACAATTTTAGTATTTTACTGTCGTTAACTTATGACAATATTATATAACCTACCTCAACAACCAGGTTAAGTATATTATCATTTTATTTTATACTACATTTTTGTTATTTAAAATTTAGTTAAAAATTATCTCATATTCAAAAATATTCATCATAAATTAATTTTTAATAAGATCTCTGCATGATGATGGTTTAAATTCCTCGTGTCTGACTCAAAATTAACTGTATAATTAACGTTTTCTGATAAATAAATGGCTTCAAGAATATTTTTATAAGTATTATCTTCTCTGTAAAATAATACTTTATTTGTCGATGCATGCTGTTTTATTTATCTCATTTTCCTTATAGTTTATGTTGTAGCGAGAGGAACAAAGAGTTTGACTACAATCCACTAGAGCGCAGCAACCTCGAGCCTCACCGAAGCACTCAAATTTACATATTATTGTATTTTATAAAAACATATTATTATTTTATCGACGTTGCAAAGTAATAT
>NW_027116789.1:348187-348936 GCF_000696795.3 Halyomorpha halys | reverse complement strand
TTTACATATTATTGTATTTTATAAAAACATATTATTATTTTATCGACGTTGCAAAGTAATATGCATAACAATTAATACTGTAGCGAGAGGAACAATGTCATTACTGTGCTGATAACTTCTCTCACCCAATCGGATCGGCCGAAACGTTGGGCATATAATAGGTTTTAATAAAGAATGTTGAAACTATTAAAATATTTTTTTCTTATTATTAATAGAACTACCAGTTTTGAAAAACATAGTAAAAATATACAGAATAATTTTTATTTTTTAAAGTAACTTTAATTTAAAAAAAAATGCAGTGCTGCCGATGGCAAGAGATAACCTTAAAATGTGCCCAGAGGCAAAAAGAGGTTGAGGGTCCCCTGATATAAGGTAAATGATATAGGTTAGGATCCGATAGTCAATTTTAAGTTAGTCGGTGGAGAGAGGATATGGGCGAGGTGGCCCCGAGCTAAAGCAATTAGGTGGCAGTGATTGGATAGCTATCGCTACCAGCTTCTGCTCGTCCCATTATATCCAACCTTTTCCTTCATTACCAAGGCCCTTCTAAAAGTTCATCCTTATTCCATCCATAAATACCAGAATTTTATCCATGATCTCAGTGAAAAACTATAGTAAGTACTATCCTAGTGGCCAATAATTTTATCAAATCCAATAGACTACCAGCAATTATCAATGTATAGAAGGTGTGTCGTAAATAGAACGAGAGAGAGAGAGAGAGAGAGAGAGAGAGAGAGAGAGAGAGAGAG
>NW_027116789.1:343586-347507 GCF_000696795.3 Halyomorpha halys | reverse complement strand
ATTCACCCGATCAACAAATTCGCTCTCCGGAATTCACCCTCCTAGATCCTCTTCAGCGACCTAACCTGAGCTAAACAAATTCAAAGAAGAGGATGACCCGCTAAACAATATAAAGAGATTATAGTAGACCATATGTTAAAAAAAAAAGTACATACTGACCATAATGTGATTTTCAACCAAATAGAAGAAAATTGATTTCTTGTGTATACTTAAGAAAGTTTTTTACTTTCACATAAAGAAACAGAATATATAGTATTTTCAGGTAAGTATTGCAATCAAGCAAAATTTCGAAATTGAGTTTTCGACGTAAATCGCCGGTTAGTATCCGAATCACCTAAATAAAAAAATTCATACGAAATTTAGCTATTATGTTTGATCGATCTACCTAATTTTTTATTTTTAAGGGTTTCCTTAAAAACGGCTCAAATGATTTTAATTAAAGTCAGTATATCAATGTACAATTAAATGGACTTTAATGTCAAATAGGTCTCTTTCTCATTGAAATAGTTTTAAGGGCTGAAATAACGATTTAATTTTGCTTATTTAAAACAAATAACAAGTTTCCGATATCAGTTATAATAAATAATGGTTAAATACAAAATATTACAGAATTTGATAAATAATAAAATAAATCTGTACAATAAAAAAGAAACTTGAAAGTTAAATTTTATAGTTGACATTTTTATAAAACAAATATAATAATAAAGATAATATTCATAATCCTTTGCATTATATAACTTCAAATTTTATTTTATTTCCTTAATTATGTTATTTTTACTTACTTATTTAATTACTTATATACATTTTATTTTTCACTTCTTTCATCACTTTAATTTTATTCTCTACAATTATTTACTTTAATAATAAAGGCTAGAATTTTTGGCCGAAACGCTGGCACGATTAAATAAGTTATTTCAACTTATTTGTGTAGTATTATGACCGCAACCCCCAAGCATCTCCTCAAATAAAAGATTAAAGCTAAAAACAGATAAACGTTAACAACTCTATGAACTAATGTTTAAAACCTCAAAAACCTATGCCAAATAAATATCATTTAGTGGAATAATATGTTTCAATACCAGTAACGCTGCTGGGTGAGAAGCGCTGGGATCTCTAAGACACTTACTTTGCCTTCCATAAGGCTTCCCAAAACTGAAAGTAAATATTGTAAATAGCTGGGAATGTGTATTTATATTATTTTTACTTAAATTTAATTCGCTTTATCTTGTTTATAGGTTTTTTTAATTATTTATTTATATGTGTTTTTATTATATCTATTGTATCGTTTTATATTGTTGCTGACATATATCATATTTTTTTTAAATTATTATTATTATTAATATGTATATATGTATACAGTTCGTTGTTGTTTTTTCTACATATATGTCATAAATGGACACTTAGAACACTAATACTTATTACTCCTAATTGTGGAAAATTGTATGATTATTCTTGAATAAAAGCAATAAATATCAAAGAAATAAAAATAAAATATAATTGCAGGCATCTTTCAATCATTCATTAAGTTTTATTACATCATAATGACACAACTCTCACTGTAATTTAGATTTTCAAATAATCTATAGTAATACTCAAGTGGACTCGTTCATTTTAAATGATAACGGAGCAAAATGCATTGTTCATACAAAATTTATTTTTATACAACAAAAGGACATCAAAATCATCCTACAAAAAAAAAAAAAAAAAAAAAAAAAAAAATTACTGCGCATACGAACAAATTCCGAACGAGGATGGATCCGATGGAATCGGTCTCGAAGATTTCCGATTGGCTTTAATTTAACATAATTGGTGAGCTTGCTCTTTGATAGCTTAGCCGAGAGTCAATAACCTCATCCGTTTTTTCCTCCATCTAGTTTTCACTTTTGTTCGACAACCAGGGAAGGTAGCAGACGAGTTTGCTAGAATTTTTTATCCTCTCCACCTTGAAGACTGGTATTACTATATGATTAAGAGCAATTCAGTATTTTTTATGCTTATATTTTTGTAACCAGAAAAATAATTTGCAAGAAAATCTTCATTTTCGTTGGTGCCGGCACTAACATAGCACTGGAAATACTGGGAAGTAAAGGTTAGTGTAATATGATAATAGTGTTATGTAAGAAGATTTACCGTTAGTTAAATCTTATTATAACTTTGATAATTTTCCCAGAGAATATTATATAAAACACTTTATAACCATTTTTGAGGGATTTTTTTTTGCGAGGGGGGAGAGACATCCTGGCTCCCTTCATAAAATATTTGGGGCTGGAAACTGCCTTCTCCTTTTCCTCCCTCCTATTCCAACTGAAGCCCATGTTCATTGTGCCAAGCTAGGAATGTATGCAACCGCGACACGCAGTTCAATATTTTGAATGATATTAAGCACATCAAATCTTCAACATCGATAATATACAGGATTCAGGTTGAAACAATATATATATATATATGTTGTTTTCCGCAATATTTACAAAGCCAAACACGGAACAATAGAGCAGAAATAAGGTACGTTTCGGTAATTCTGATACTCCTATCGATACTTTCCTTCCGATACTAAAGATAACAGTATCGATATCTTTCAAACTAAATGAATCTTATTTTATTCAGTTTAATGACCTTTTCTTTCTTTTTTTTCTCAATCCTTTCGAGTATACCAGCATGGCCAGTTAAAGTATCGCATCGAAAGGAATATATACTTCAGTGGTATCGCGACGTCCCTATACACAATGCACACCCCCCTCCTCACCCTCCTCACGACCTTACTCCAAAAACACAATGAATCACAGCGACCAGAGCCAGAGCTAGTTCGGTTCCGGTGAGTCACTCAGGTATTCGAGGCATCCTTTCCGGTCCTGGAAGACCTCACTGGCGGCAGATACCGGTCCAGCCGCTGGCAATATATTGTAATGACCTCGTATGAGGTAAAGTTGTATTGGGTTCTGACTACTCGGTTTGATATAGGAGGCTCCTGAGGGGGGCACTTCCTCACGTATCAGGTCTAACAAGACTTCTAGGCATAATTGGTACCTTCATGGATAAAAAAGTATCAGCCCGGTCTCGAAATCAGGACTGGCAACAGCACAATTACGGTTCCACAGTTCGGGAGAGTACGTTATTCAAGTGATGTGATTCAGCCAGATTCAAAAGTTTGCAAAGAAGGTAACGCAAATACTTGTGTGTTCCAGAAAGGCAATAGTATACTTCGGACTTATGTCAGCTATTACATTGGATTTATAATAATATGATAATTAAAAATAAACTAAATGAAAGAACATGTTAATATCGGCAGGTGGTTGGAGATACAAAATCATAAAACTGATAATAGATTCACATAAATTCAACATTCATCTTGAAATGTATAGACACTTAATTATATAATTACCTAAACATATGATGTCTATATAAATGTAGAACACATTAATGCTATGTAAAATCAAAAATAAATCTGAAATTAATTGACTACATTTGAAACATTGTATTTATACCTAATTGAAATAACTTTAATATATAAAATCTTAAAATAGAGTTAATTATTTAATTAATTAAAACATGGAGAACAAAAATATTTATCTGTTGCAAGTTCTAAAACAATATTAACTAATCACAACTCGTGAATCCTTTACAAGGGATTAGATTTGTGCCCAGTAACTCGACAGGTCACAAATTCAGACCAACTTGTACCTGTCAATCCAAATAACCCATATACATGCTCGTGCATGCACAAATCTGCCATAGTTTGGAACATTTGTAGCAGCAACTTTAAATTTCAAGTATCACTTGCAAAACGCCAAAGAAATATTTAGGCTCATAGACTGAGTCGTATCATGTATTAGTTCACATCGTGAGAAATTGAGAAATTTCAGTAATTAATATATATTTAAAATGATTAATCAAATAATTCTGAGACCGAAACGAATTATTATA
>NW_027116789.1:334305-343501 GCF_000696795.3 Halyomorpha halys | reverse complement strand
ATATATTTTAAATCTTTTTCAGATTGTGGACACCATACTATAAATATATGCAAATTTATTCTTGCACCATTAAAATGGTTTTTCCCACAACAGTACAGTATTTTGTAAACAGCACACCCTTCATACTTTTATAACTGTTTATAATTGTACGTTGCTACTTAATTGAAGTGAAATGCATTTTAAGAAGTCCCAAAGAAGCAGCGTGAGGAAGAGGTTAAGAAGCCCCGTTATGTTTAAATGGTCCATTGGGTCAATCTGCTGTTCCCAAACTGGAAAGTCATGTATCGTTTTTTGGCAACAGCAACTCCCAACTTGTCTTTGGCCCTAATACCAACCAAGGTTGCAATTTTTTTTTAAATCTAATACATGAGTTTTTCCAACTGTTTTAAAATATAAGCAATTGTTTGCACTATATATTAACTAATCTGTAGAGTCAATATAATTACCATAAATAATTATGATGTACCAGATTACGAACAGAGCAGAACTGTGTAAAAGGTTTTTTTTTTGGTTTTTTTTAAGGCATCATCTACTTATGGATTATTTTTGCTTTAGTAAAACGCTTTTTATTTAGAGCAAAAAACATAATTATTCCATGTATAAAAACTGAAAAAAAGTATGTCCATATCGATGGACCGAAAAATATACATAAAAATATATAATAAGGATAGAGGTTATCATCAGTAATTTCAAAAAATTGGGAAATTTCAGATTTGAGAACCTATTTAAAATTCTGGTAAATCATTTTACTGAAAGAGTTACTATAATTTAAATACCTCTGAAGCTAAGAAATTGGGATATAATATGGTTTGAATAAGAAATAAATGCCGTTGGATGAAAAAAAAATCATTTGGACTATGGACTGACTCCACGCAAAATTGGATGCGAATCTCAGCTTATTCTGCAACAATTGCAACAAGTAATTAAAAATTTCAGATCTAAATGAGTCACAAAATATAAACATTTCATGCCTCACATATACTTATGAATTTAGATCACATTTTTATTGAATAATAAAAACGTTCCAGGAATTTTCTCACATTAAAATCCAAACCTGAAAGTCAATAAATCATATTTAGAACATATGTTTCACCTAAATGATGATATAAAAATCGGGTGCAATGCCACCAATATACACAAAAAAATTGTGTTGAATGGTGGGTTCGAATTGAAGTTACCACAATTTTTATTTTTGGATTTTTCGAAGTGGAAATAACGAATATCAATTTTGTTCCTGACAAGAATACAACAGTTAATCAAAACGAAACCGTAATTTTTTTAGAAATTCGTAATTTAATCCCTTCCAGACTATTGCAATCAGGATAAGACCCAGCTTATATTAAATACCACTAATTTTTCATAGATATACTCAGTTACTCAAAATCGTTAATTTTTTTTTTTTTTTTTGTGAAAATCGAAAAAATGTAAAAAATCTATTCTATAAAGTGGCACTTCAGGTCAGTCGATTTTATCGAAAAAGTTTCAGTCACACCCCAGACCATAACCCACCTTAAATATGTAATTATAGTTTTGCAAACATTTTCGTTTTTGAGCTAAACTGTTCACAGACATACACACAGACCACTTTGCGGGAGTAGGTCATTTGGACCCAAGGAATCTCAAAAGGTGTATTTTCAATGAAATTTCGAAATTTCACAGCAAATACTTTCTCTTACTATATATTACATATTTCGGTAAGTGAAAGTAAACAAATTCAATACAGTTAAAAAAATATCATCGCTCAAAGCCCTCCTAACAACGAATAATTAATAATATTATTTTAATATTAATGAAAACTCCATAAGCCATTCTAGGGACATATTGCCTCAATTATTGTTTTTTTAGGATACATATATAATTTTTTGATTTTGAGGACTCTTTTAATTATGTTCTCCCTGTATAGGAACGCATAGAATCGGCAAGATTGTCACAGAGGTATTTACAGCTCATCGTCGATTTAAACCTTTATTTTGGTTCTTGTTTTCAATAATAACCTTTGTTACCACAATTAACCTTCAGATCAACCGACAACATCAAAGAACGCTGTTTCACAATTTTGATTGAATCCATTACTAAAAAAAAAAAAATTTGACACATAATTACTGGTTGCAATTTTTTCTACATGATTAAAAATAATAATAATTTCTTAATAAATAATTCAAAACACTATCCAATTATAGTCTCAAAACCTATATTTCTTTTACACGTCCAACGTTTCGGCCATCTTCAGGGACAATCTACTACAAAAAGTTTCTATTATATGTATGATCCTACAAACAATTTAAATACTTAATATTACTATTTATAATTTACTTTACCTCAATATCACTATGAAAACATATAATTTAACACTTTAAAAACTTTATTCAGGCTATTCTGCCCAGGTCAAAACATTTATATCTATGAAAACATTTAAAACATTAGGCAAAATTTATTTTTTGTTAATAAATATATCCCACATATGTTTAATTACCTAATAAGTCAATTATCCATTAAAAACCATAGTCAAAATTATTTCTCTGCACACACTATTAATACACTTTTATCACAACCTTGCTTATAACCTTCCTCTACTCAGTTCAAGCATTTAAAAAATTATTTATCATAACTACATTTTTGTCAATTTTTCTCTTTATTACATTAGCAAAATTCCTATCAAGGCCAACTATAATTATCCATATACAATTTATCCTATATTATTTATAAATTAATCTTACTTAATATCTCTGCATAATGTTGATTTAAATTCCTCGTATCTGTTTTGATTTTTATTGTATAATCAATATTTTCAGATATGTAAATGGATTCCAGTATTTTCCTTTTGAAAAAAAAAAAAATTTAAGATTATAAATAAATAATAATAATGTTAATTATTTACTGGACGCTTGATTGCACCAATAGTGCATCCGAACTGACACGCCTTATGACCATGCAAGAATCGAGTAAACACTCCTCAATCAATATTCAGAATTTTATCAATCTAGCTTCATAGTTTACTCTTGTAAACAGTGTCACTCTTACGATGATGGTCTAGCTGGTTAACTTGTTTTTAAGTTGTATTACTTTTGAAACGGTAGTTATATGATATATAATAATTATAGTAATATTATATATAATAACATATCGTATAACTATAGATGCTGTGTATCCACACATCAGAGTACGATCATATAATTTTAATTATTCACATCTATTGTTTAATTATAGGTAGGGTGTATTCCCAGTTCTTGATTATAAACGTTGAGACTGAATGAATGTATAATATTATAATTCATAAATACAACCAGTCACAAACAAGAAATGTATATATTATTTAGGAGCAGTATTATCAAGTAGCTCAGTGGTAAGGCACCGTGCTACTAACTCCAAGAACCCGGATTCTAATCCGGTTGTGGGAGATAATTATTTATTCTATTACTGTAACCGTGAGTCAACCCTGTGAGTTCGACAGCAATACCAGCCACATCTATTGGGGGAAAATCTGGTTGTCGAGCCTGATTCTGGGCAAATTACCTCCTCACACAACCGTTTGTCTAGTAACAGTACTTCATTACTGCGCCCCAGACCTTTCATGGGTTGTACTGTTACAGACTTATATTTTTCAATTTTATATGTTATATTATACTTATCTCTCTCCACGAATAAAAAAAAAAAAACTACGTAAGCAGTATTATTCCTGAATGCATATTAAATACAAAAAAAAAAAACAATATTTAAAAAATAAAAATAATATTTGGTTTAAATAACGTAAGCAAAATTATGAAACCCTCTCAGTAGTTAAGTGTTAAATTTTAAATTGGTCTATCATTCAATTTTTGATTAAAATTTATCTGCAAAAATTAATTATTAGTAGTATATAGAAAGATGGTATATATTGTCGTTTATAATATGAAAAAAATTTAATTATAAAATTTTTGTTCATCTGTTTGAAACTTAATGATCTGACAGTCACTTTTGCCGAAGTGTAGATATTTTTTCAACACTAGAAAATTAAGTATTTTTGAAAATACTTTATCGCAATGTCATCTTGATCGCCTTACTGCGCAGTCATCGCAACGTAGGGATGGATTAGCTGGCAACTTCGGAGTTCTTGTAACTTGTTTTACGTAGAGTAATGACCATTCTCCAATTTATAGCCATATTCCGATTCAGAGTAGGGCATTTATCTAATAAAATACATGATTTGATGTCTTCAATAGAATTCCTTATTCGATTTTTTCCTTAACCTCTTTTTTTTTTTTTAACTTAGCCTCGGATTATACGGCTTTTGGTTCATTCGAGACTACTGTAACTTTTATGAGTCGACTGGAGAATTATGAGACATTGCTAAGTTTGAGACAAAGGGGAGCAGAAAAGGATTGGATATGAAATGTTGAATGGACTAAAAGGCAATTGAGTTGGGGGAGTGTGCCCAAGGCCAGGAGAGGAGCTACGCTTTTTTTTTCCTTCATTTTTTTCACGCGACATCTTTGTCCTTTGCCAGAACCAACTACCACACGTTGTATTGAGAAATATCATTTAATTCTTTCTCTGGTAGTCCAAGTCTTGTCCAATCCTGTTTGTTTCAGCTATCTACGGCATAGTCAAAGGATTATTTCAATTTTAAAATTTTGGTTAGGACAGATTTTTCGCAAAATATATAATAATAATAATAGTCTTTATTTATTCTGGAATTGATCCCTTTAAGGCGGATCCACATGTTGGCCGCTCGCCATGAATCGGAGGCTTGTACAAATGCTCGGTAAACAAAGAGCGGGCCATCCACATGTCGGTGTTATTCAGAGAGGCAAGCATGGCGGACGTACAAGTGGTTTCAGCCATTGCACTGGGATTATATTAATTTTATAATAAAAAAATGGAAATGAAAGGAAATTAAATATAAATAAATAAGATTAAATATAAAACTTATTATAAACAGTAACAACAAACACCTTTAACCTCCTAAGAGCTTTCAGTTGCAACTAGACAAAGAACAATGGTGGAGATGCTACACGAGCGCTTTCACGAACCCCTTTGATCTGTGTCCAAAAAACCGACTCTCGACGGATCTGCAATGAGCTTAGGCCAACTCGTACAAGCCACCCATCCACATGCTCGCGCATGTCTGAGTTCGCCATGGCTTGGCCAACATGCAGAGGCCCCTTCAGAATAGTATTACAGGCGTCGTAATTCGCTTTGATTTACATTGTCAAGCCGCAATTGAGATAACGCATTTTTAGTTGTTTATATATTTATTTAAATTTGTTGAGATTCAATATTTATTTATTTATAAGAAATGCGTACTCACGCCAGCTTTGGCACTTTCAAATTTTTTAAAATTATAAATTGAACCAAATTATTATTTTGAAGTTTTTCTGTAGAGAGGATTAGATTAACCTATTCAGTGACAGAGTACAAATTTCTATCTTCAAAATTAAATTATCAATAGCCTGCCTAAGTCTAACTTTTAAGAAGGCATACTTGTAGAACGTCATTCAAGCACATGATTTTGTGAATCAAGACAATACCAATCGGATTCCATGTTGTTAGTGAGGACGGTCTGCGAAGACCGTACATACGTTCTCAATTAAGTAGGTACTCCAAGAATTAATCCCTGAGGTTTTCATCCATGGCCCATAAATACTGAACCTATAGCAACAACGTACTAACTACAACTACGTACAGGTTGTAGTAACACGTTAGGGCCTGCGGGTGGGGCTAGCTTCAAGAAGTTGACAAGCGTCAATTAACAGAGTTGATGCGTTCCCAGTGGTTGTAAACAGCGTTAATTACAAGGTACCTGATATTCCAACAGCACACGTAGCCCACCTTCAATAACTCAATTTCCTATAATATTAACATATAATACAACAAGGACATCGAATGTATTTTGAATAGAAATAGTTAATACAGTGGTTTTCACAAAATATAATACTGATCAAAGTTAAATATTTTAGATGATTATTTCTATAAAAGAAAGATAAGATAAAAAAACAAAGAAAAAAACTCAAATAGTAAATAAACTATTCATTGTTAACTTTGCAGTGCTAGAAAAAATACAAACAACAAAAATAATCTAACAAAATAAAAGAATAGATAACATGAAATAAAATTAAACTAAGGCATAGCCAAAAGTGATTGAAAATGTATATAAAAATGAACAATGTAATTTAAAGAAAATAAAAATAAAATGTACGGTGAAAATAATAAATAAACAAGAATTACAAAAGGTATTAGACAATTAATAAAAATGGGAATAATACAAAAATACATAAAAGATAAATATAAAAATACAGTACACACTAAAATAAAGGAAATAAGTATACAATAAAAATCAAGAAAATAGGAAAATGATAAATAAAATAAATGTATATTTCTTTATAATTATTTTTTTCTTTTAAGAGAGTATATATTTTTTCATGAGAATCAAAATTAAATAACTATGTTAATTATTTGTGAATATTGTATTTTTTATTAAGAAAAAAAATATTCTTCTCTCATTTATTTCTGATTCGACTGCCTAATGACCGACATGGTTAGACTACAATGTCCGCACACCAAAACAAAACGCAAATGCCGTTAAGTTTTAACTTCACTCTCTGATAATATAGTACAATGTTTTTGAAAAATTAAAAATATTGATCTGAATTTTTCATTGAGCTATGCATGTTCTTAATTGGTACATCAGTTCAATCGGCAGAATTTAGGAACAATCACCTGTAATTAAAGTGCTGCTTAGAAACCATGGCGTAAGTAGGAGGATAACATCCGCTGGTCTGATAAACATAACTGTTCTTCATGTCATATTACATTATATATTCTTAATAATTAGTCAAAATTGGAGTTCGCGTGAACAACATTAATATAGGAAGACATTTTCAATTTAACTTAAACGACTTAGATTGTTAGAGCAATAACAAGTTGAGTACTTGATTGTATCACTGGATAATAAAGAAGCGTTGTGTGGATTTAGTTGGGGGGTTACTGATCCGCGGGAGCTGTAAAACCATCATGGCCATATATCATCATTGGCCATCTTTTTTTTTCAACCATTATCGTTATATAAACGTCCTACAGCTATATAACACCATACAGTTAATTGTGGAAGTGTTTATAATAAAGCTACACGACCATTTACGTTTATTAATGTCTCCATAATTAAACTTTATTACAATGCAAGAATGATATCGCCCGTCTTGGTCATTATTTAACACTATGAATATAACTCGCAAAATCTAAGTAATGTAGCTATAAAAAGCCACTTCCAGGTGACAGATATCTGTTGTGCAAGTCATATTACAACAGTGAGATAATATGACAGTGCCTCGTCTACACGTAGTGAACCTAACCACGCAAATAGTTCAATTTGGAGAATGAAAGATAAAAGCTAATGATAATACATTTAAAAAAAAAATTCCCACCATAGACAAATGATAAATGGGAACCATATAAGGTTCTATACATACAGATCACTGCCAAAGTTTTTTTATGTAGCATTCATTCAGTTAACTCGCATGCGCAGATAGTTGATAGTACAACCAATTATTAAGATAGTACGACAGCTAATGTTAGAGTTTAGACAATGTAAGTGGCTACGAAATCTGTCACTATCACAGTCACCGTCACCGTAGAACCTGGGGTTAACGGACAGCTGTAGTTGTTGGACGAACTTCTAATTTTACAACTTGATATTTTCCAAAAGTATTGAGTATTAAAAATTACTATATTTTTATAAAATGTCAACTTTAGGGGTCAAACTCAACATTTGATTTGAAAATTTTGTGAGTACCATTAATTACTGTAGTTTTATCAAATGTTAGCTTTAGAGGTTGAACTCAGTTCCTGAATTGAGAACAAGTGATTTTCAAACATTTTTGAGTAACACTAAGTATAATACTTTTATAAAATACATTTTAGCGGTCAAAATCAACTTTTGATTTTACAACTATAATTTTTGAAAATTAATTACTGTAGTTAAATAAAATGTTACCTTGAGAGGATGAACTAAACTTTTGAATTTACAACCTGTGATTTTAGAAATTTGTATCATATGCGTATCACTGATTATTATATTTTGATAAAATATTAACTCACTAATTTGATGAAAACAAATCTTTTATTTTACACAGTTAATAGTAAATATCCAAAATAAAAATGATTTGTTTGGTCTTTTTTTTTTTTCGTTCAATTTGTTTGTAACAATTTTTAAGATTTAGTTGGATTGAATTATCATCATTGGGTGGGTGGTTCTATCCCTAAGATAATCATGTATTATGAAACATTTACTTATCGTATTTGTTTTATATACAGTTGTAAATTTCAATAAATAAATAAATTTAATTTATAATCTTAAACACTTTATTGAGACTGGTTAATTTGTGACTAAAATAGATAGAAATAAAATTATTTAAATAAATAAATTTAATTTGAATTATATAAAATTTTAGAATACTACATAAAACAATATGTTTATGAAGTAATTTCAATAATGATTAAAAACAAGGTATTTAATAATTATTTATTTAATGTTATATAATTAATTTTTTAACAGATTTAATTGGACTCTTATAACTTTTTTTTATTTACTTTTATCTTTATTTTATATGCTTCACTTCTATTTTAATGGTTTTCCTTTATTATTTGCATTTTTTGTGGGTTTTTTTTATGATTATGATGTTATATTTGTTGGTTATATGGTTGGAAGAATCATATCCCTTGCTTTAGAACTAGTATGATATATGATAAAGCAATTTTTGTATTATAATGATCTTCGTTTATGGATTATAGTTGAAGGGAATGCATGATTTAGGGTTGTTTATTTACTTTGCAATGACTTAAAATTTTCGTGGGATTATTTAAATTTTTTTTAACTTAACCATCGTAGTTCATACCTCACACAATATTCTCATTCTATCTAATATATATATACTTAAATTGTGTATGTCTCATAAGAGTAGATGGAGCAATAACTATATTTTTTATGCGTAATACATACTATTAATATTAAAACTACCTCCAAAATATATAATATTATATATAGGTATGATTCTGTTCAAGATTTTATTTACTTTTTGTTAATTATTTATATCAGTTGTTTTTTTATTTTCTATTATTCAACTTATATAATTTTAAAAGTTATCAGCCCATTTTTATTTATGATGGGTACATATAATTTTATTTGTATCCATCTTAGTTTATACTTAATTATTTTATTGTA
>NW_027116789.1:322888-334224 GCF_000696795.3 Halyomorpha halys | reverse complement strand
TATATATATATATGTTATGATTGTGTACTTACATCTCTAATAAATTTTCCCGTCGAGTGTTGGTGAATGTATTATTTTAATTTAAGTTTTTTATATATAAAAAAAATATACATTGAGCCTAACTTCAAAATATAAAATAGCAGCCCATATATGTACACTTCCTCTAACAATTTATTCATTACTAATTAATGTCCTGTCGAATATTTAGCATTATAAAATATATACCTTGATCCAAAAAAGGCTTTGGACAGCGTATCCACAAATCTGTTACCGTCACCGAGAAATTATACATTGCCGATTTAAGTAAGGATTTTCGAACAATACTTCTTAACTAAGCCGATTAAGTTAGTTTAACCGGATAGTAAAGTTGGAGAACCGATAGGGGACTTTTAAGTTGGGGCTCGCTAAGACCCTGATCCTAACCGTTGCACTACAAATCCTTGTTGAAAGTTCCAGTGTCGAAATCCCGTTGTTCTGCAACTCTCCGGTCGGCAATTGGTTTTCCACACAGCCTTTCCTACCTTCCATTAAAATACTTGTTAATCCTTCAAAAACCTCTTGCATTTACAACTGAACTATTATGTACCTTTAAGT
Source organism: Halyomorpha halys (assembly GCF_000696795.3). Lineage (NCBI taxonomy): Eukaryota > Metazoa > Arthropoda > Insecta > Hemiptera > Pentatomidae > Halyomorpha > Halyomorpha halys. The sequence goes on along the minus strand of NW_027116789.1, from coordinate 333,630 downwards.
TGAAGCTTGTTCCTTCACTTTGAGGCAAATAATAAAACTAGTAGTTGACTTAAATTCTTAAAAAAAAAAATTTAATATTTTTATTATCTTGTTCGAATCTGATAATTTCATTAATAATATTTAAAATTATCCAAATAATCTCAACCTTATTTATTAAAAAATTTACACGTCCTTTTGTTAATTTTTTTTAACCTTCGGCCAGCCATCATGAAGAACAATCTTATAAAATAACAGCATTAATTATAACTTATTACTTATTATTAAAATTATCATAAACATCGTTAATTAAAATTTACATATCTTAATTTTTAGTGTCAAAGCTTCACATTTAATAATAAAATTTTGCAGGCTATAATCCTCAACTCAATTTAACACAGTCAAAATAAATCTACAAAACCAAACCAATATGGGAAAAACATCTTTATAATAAATATCATTTAATAATTAATTTTATCCTTCACAATTTTTATATTTTACCATCATTAACTTATCACAATAACATTATTTGACCTACCTCAACAACCAGGTTAGGTATATTATCATTTTATTTTACACTAATTTCTTTTTTAATTTTGTAATTGAAAATCCAATAACATTTGTCACAAATAATTATCTAAAACTCAAATATCAATTTTAAACTTAATGTTGGTTTAAATTTCTCGTGTCTAACTTAAAATTAACTGTATAATAAATGTTTTCATAAAAATAAATGCCTTTAAGTAAGGACTTGTAATATGTTTTAAAATAGAAGGTTAAGAAGACTATTTGGATAATTTCAATTTTCAGAACTTTAAGATTCATCAGAAATATTTCTTAAGAAAAACCTAGAACCTGAAGTCTCTAAGATGAAAACCTGAATTTTAATTTTAAATCCTCAGGTTACATTAAGAAACTACTCTAGAGATTAGAATCGTATAAATATAATAAACAAAATTGTCAATAGTTAAAGATATAGGAATATTTCTTCTGAAGAAATATTATTGAAACTATTTATTTTTAACTACTAATAATGAATTATGTTTTAGAACGTTCTTGATTATTTTTATGTTCACAAATTTTATGGTCTAAAAAAGTTCCTTAAGTACCTTATCAAGTTTTTTACAGCATAATGAATATTTCGTGTATAATCTATTGCGGGCGCTTGAATTTGCGAATTCAATACATTAATTTTTATTTCCAAACAATGGCCATTTTCTTCTGATATTTATCCCAGAGATTTACTTTATGGAAAAAAAAAGTGTAAACTAAAATTAGTCTAGACACTAATGAATATAAACTAGAATATTCATGACAGAATTTGACATACCAATAAAACAGATTTTGATTTGTTGAATTCACGAACGAATCTGTCTCAGGATATAAAAGTTGTAAAACCAATATTATACCATAATATATTATTAGATCATTAGCCATGTTTCTGGTTAAAACGTTTAGCTAAGGCGAAAGGGTTTACTAGGAAGATAATTCAAGGAACGTTATTCCAAATTATTATTTATATTATTAAATAGTATTTAATAAATTAATAGTAATTATTAATTTCAGAAGAATTTAATTTCCAAACCAAACCAGAGGGTATGAGCAGAATGAAACAAGAAAGATCTTCAATAATCAAATATATCCGATCTAGACACCAGTATATCTTCCAAATTAAATTTGTATTTTTTATCACCATAAATTTCATATACTAAATGATCAACATCTTTCTAACCAAGATTATATCCTGTTTTGATATAATCCCATATGTTTTTTTTTTTCTTTTTTAATTTATCAAGAGGCTTCATTTTTGTTCATAATGCTTAATTTATTATTTCAACTTAATAATACAGTCCATATCTCTTTTACTCAGTTTTAATATTCTATAAATAAATTGTGATAATTAATTTAATCAAAATTAAACAGAACGTATTTATTTCTTTTAGGCACTTTACCTATGTTTTATATAATTGATTTCTATCGATACCTTATGGAGTAGCCTATTAAAAAATGTATAAATTATATATCTAAATATATAAATTCTTAGTGTATCTGTTAACCCAGAAACTTCACGCATGTGCAAGCCAATTACTCCCTCATCAAATATTTACTGGACTTGAGACTTTTAGATGTGCAGTGAAAGAGTTTCTCTCTTTCCTCTCAACTTAAACTGTATTTAACCAGTCAATCCTATAATTTTCAGAATAAAAATATATGCAATTGTACAATTTATCTAACGCAAAAGTAAATGTATAATACTAACTTAAAACTACAGAAATCACCAAGTTCATCATCTTGTCTCAATTTACTCATAAAACATTGTAGAATTCATTTCTAATTAAATTTCCAAGAGGCCCTAAATGCAATTTCTTCATATGTTATTATCAAATTTCACGAGCCCATCCGGGTTGAAAACGGCATATCGAGCCAAGGTGAGGTAAAAACCAGTTTTTGGCGGTTCTTTGAGTCGAAATATGATCAGGAGTTGTATTTAGAGATAATAAGCAATATTTGTAGAGTAGTGAGATAATTATACAAGAAAATTATTTACATTATTAATATGTTTTTTTTTTTTTGTTTTTTTTAATTTAACGTTTAACGACCGATCGTATATTTACTTAATTAAATTGGTAGTGTTATTAACCTGTAATTTTTATTATAAAATAATCATGAAAACTTGTAACTACAATAAGAAGTGGAACAATATGCGTTTAGGAATGTAGACTATCTCGCTATGCCCACGTGCTGGAAATGGGTCGCCGGAATCTTTTATCAACTTAAGCACTAAATAAGAACAAAAGTAGCGAATATCGTCATTTCATGGGCCAATGTTTTCCATAATAGGGTCTTGTCATTTATTCAGAACAATAGAGAAGACCCGAATTCAAATTATTACAAATTATTAACTAATAACTATATATACAGGATGTTTCAAGGTTAAGTGTCCTAACTCAAATATGAATTAATGATTCCAAAACAAGAAAAAAAATTTCGATGAAGGCATGCCCGTTAACGCTTTGTTTAGATAATCGCGTCTAAAGAATTTCATTGTTTCGAATTATTTAGGAAATAATAAATGAATTAATATCTGAATAATTTAATAATAAAATTTAGACACCAATAGTTACAATTAATGTTGTTCAAAGTGATTACCTTGAACATTATGACAGGCTAGGCATCTTTCTTCCACATCAGCAGTGGTGAACGACACTGGATATATGTTGTCACGCAAGTTTCAATCATACTTCTTCGAATACTTCAATCATACTCGAAAAATCAAACTTCAATCGTCCTTAAGAATTAAGGACATTGACCGGGCTTGCATAGACTTTTTGTTTAATGTCACCCTAACAAAAAAAATCCAGTGGTGTCAGATCTGGAGAGCGTATAGTACAAGAGCTGGGAAGAAAAAAAGGCAGTTATCTCACCCCAATTTTTGATTACTTTAATGAAAACTATGTATAATTACTAGTCAAAATTGATGAGTCTGCCAAGTATAGGTAGGGGGGATAAAAAATGGCGGCAGTTTAAAAACACTATTTTTTCATTCAGAGCTCTATATCTTAAAAACTACCAACAACACTAGAAAATCTGAGAGAACATAATTTAAATAAGAGTAAATTTGTTGAAATGTTAGCCCTAAAAGAGCTATTTACGTCCAATAGTTCTCGACATATAGCTTTTTAAAAAGCAAAATTTCTTAAAATCTACTGAAATATTAGTAGTTAGTTAATTTATTTTGAGAATTCTATATCTCAGGAACTATGTGACGTACAGATGTCTATTAGCAATCAAATTAAAGCTAGTTTAATGGACTCTAAAGACGTTTATCAACTTTACCTCCGTAGGAATAGTAGTTTTCATGATATTTGCTAAAATAAATTGATTTGGAACCTGCTGTGGAAGAAAGATGCCGATCATTTTTATGCTCAAAGAAATCAATGACTTTAAAAAACGCTAAATATGAAATTTAATGATGATATTTTATTGATAAGGAAACAAATATTAATCTATTTAATATCAATATTAATTTAACGTGGATATCTTCAAACATATCTTCATAAAAATTTTATTTGAAATTCCCCAATATCAATATAATGTAACCTTTTTTCATAGCATTATGCTAATATATTTCCTTGGTAAATAATCATTTATTTAAATTTATTTATTTATAGCTATTAAGAACTGTAAATTATAATACATTTAGTAAATTTGATCTCAGTTAAATTGGAGTGTTACAGGCGCGTAGAAAAACTACCCATTGATTATGGATAACACTATAATGACGTTTTACATTACTAGGTCTCGTGGCCACCTTCTTTTCAGGCAAAAGGAAGCAAGGTTAGAAACTTGTGGGTTTGGGTGGTCAGGGAGTAATGGAAGGAATGATATCTGGTTCGGACTAGATCGGTTACATTTGGAACAGTAAGGTTTTTATGTATGATTTTATTTGTGACAAAGTAAGGAACATTAAGGATTTTACGAAGGATTTTGGATTCCATTGATTGGATACGAGAGGAATTCGAAGGTTTAGTGGAGCCCCAAAGCTCAACTCCGTATATCCTGATTGGCCTAATTACAGTCATGTAGATCAGTCATTTTTAATGAATTGGAAGTTTAGACCGTTTGTCTATAAGTGCTGTAACAGTCGGAATCGACGTGCACTTTTCTGTCTTTTCAGTCTTGGGTGAGGATTCCAGGTTAGTCGTTTGTCCAAATGTAGTCCAAGGTGGCGGATCTGTTCGACAGGGGTAAGATCAGCATTACTAAAGGAGACTGTAGGGCAGTCGGTAGGTTTACGACGAAGAGTAAAGGTGATTTGATGGGATTTGTTGGGATATGGTAAATAATCATGAAAAGGAAATCTGCCAGCAATATAAACAAAAAATAAATTATTGCGCAGAACACAAAATGGGATCAAATTAAAACTCAGTTTTTAATTAATCGTTCAAAAATATTCTATAAACGAAGTTTCATCAACCTATTTACATTTATCGATCAATGTAGTAACACCCGATATTTTTCTGAATCGATTTTTTTGTTTATGAATTCTTAGTTGTTATTGTTTTTATTTTATTTCCCGAATAAATTAATATTATTTCAAATACATGATTGAAACTAAATATACCTTTTAAAAACAATTTCCTGCTCAAATAAAAAAAAAGGTTAAAAAACAAAGCGTATTTTTCTTTAAATACACAAAAGTCACCGAAATAACCTTGATTTTTTTTACTTCACTTACCGATACTTTATTCCGGCCAGATCAATCTGATGCAGATAAATTGATTTTTATTCATGTATTCAAGCTGACGCCGGGAGCTACCACATCTGTTATCCGCCACCTGGATCAGTTGAATTTTTTATTCATAAGTGGAATAAACCCACACCTCCACCCCTTAACAGCGTTCATTTCTTATTCACACCGGGCTGTTTGGGATTATGCGAAAACCCGTTTGACCTATATATTTTTTTTTTTACATTTTCAACCTATGTGGTATAATACATTACACCTATAAAACCAAGCACCTTCTTACCTTCCCCTACTCTACCTTAATCGCCAACTCATTCAATTCCACACCTCAGTTATAAACTGTTTGATCAGCCAATCCTGAAATGACATTATCCTCAAAGACTCCGTGATTCTATACCCCCCAAAAAACCCATCAGCTTCTAGTCACTTCCCACATTTTCCTCCGTTCTGATTACAGCTGCCTTGCTTATGGTGGATTGTCAGGTAGGGAAGAGATGAGACTTAAGAGATTAATGATTTGTTTTATAACATTCGAATCCTGGATTCCTAAACGCTCTCATGTCTCTAGATGGTAAGCCAAATTATAGTGGCTTCACCCTCTTTTCCGTCGGAAATACTTGGTCTGTATACTTCCTACTATATACTCCATTCATCTGTGTCTCTTTAGAGCATATAAAACTAAAAAGTCTCAGTATATCTATGATTTGTTTACCCCGTTCCTCTGCCCAATCCTTATATACCAGATTCCAACTAATTTTCCTCAAATTTGTAACAACATGACGTATGATATTATATATATATATAATCAGCCTGAAAATTCAGCACTATGCTTTTTATTTTAAATTTAATTTTTTATATTTCTGTTTTAATATTTTGATTGTTTTATTGCTTAATTATTAAACCATTATAAGCCAGACAGACACTCAAATGTTCATTGTAATTATTCTTAAGAGACTGAACATCCCAAAAAAAATTATCCAAATTACTTTTCAAATCAAAACTTTATTTGAAAAATAATGTTTTTTTATGAATAAAAAAAAACATGAAAACAAACTGTCTCTTATCAAGCTTCTTTTCAGAGCTTCTATAAATCCATCAGCCCTGAGAATTATAGCCATGTCTAAATAATTTGTTAATTTTACATCTCAAAAAATATTTGTAGTTGATCAAATGTTGGATAAATCAATGCTAATGTTTATTACACTATCATGAAAGAAAAATATATTTAATTTTTACATTCCTATTGAAAAAAAAATTATAGTAGAGCCACTTTGTAATAGTTCCATTTTAATTTTTTTTTTCTCAATAAATAAATTCTTTTTAAATCTAGTCATTGATCTAACTTCATTTCAATTGCTATATATTTTAAAACTCCCTATATACTCATGATTTATGACTTATGCAATTATACTGGGCCGATATAGGTTTGTAAGCAATATTATGATGTTAAATTTTTTTTTAATAATTTATTTATTGTTATTTACAACTTCATAAAATATATACAACTAGTAAATTAGCTATAAGTTATAAACTGACATGATACGAACATGTGGAGAAGCTATCCATTGATAGATCTTAAATAATATTTCTAGAGGAGATCTCGGGGCCATCTTCTTTTCAGACGCCTTCAGTCTATGAAGGAGAATCCAGGTTAAAAACAAGTGTATTTGGGTGGTTGGAAAGTTTATCATGGAAGGATTGGTATCTGGTTCTGGCCAAATCGGCAACATATGGGACATTGAGGTCCTGATGGATGACTTGATTTGTGACAAAGTAGGGAGTATTATAATACTATTATAAACTTGTTCATTGTATTTTTTTCATTAAAAAATTATAAATACTATTAATTGAGTATATAAAATTTTAGAAAAGTTAATTTAAAAAGAAATAAAATAATGATAAATTATGGGTACTAAAGTTCGTGACGGTATACCCGAAACGTCCAAGATGTAAATAAAGTGCTATAGTGGTTTATTATTTGACTTGAACGCAGCAGACGAAGGTCAGATGTTCAAACACATTAGTAACTAAATATGTGCACAAAAATATAATATAAACATTAATATTGCGAGTAAATATTGAAATATATACGTAAAATTATATATTAATGTTAATTCATTTTGTTGAATAAATCATACAACAATAATTGTTAAGAATATAACAAAATGTTTAAGAGTATGGAAACCAATAGTACACTGACCCCGGCTGCACGATGTTTTGAAGGTCAGGCAATATCACTTTCACAAAACGAGCATGCAAACCGTTTACATCACTTTTAATTATGTTTAAACGAACTTAATCGTTTGGAAAAATGTCTCAAGCAAAATACAGAATTATGAAGAAATATGGCACCAATTTACAGTCCAGTTTAATGACTTGGCCTAATTTTCTGGATTAAATGTAGTGCTGCACCAGGTAACAGATGTTACCGGGTAATGATGAGTTACTGGTTTCTCCAAGGGTACCGTAATTACGTAGTTTAAACTTCAGAGGATGCCGGGTACCGGATAATGATGTCATAGAAAACGATAGGTACCCCCTAAAATTTTACACCGAAATAAAAATTAAACTGTTATGCACTTTATTATTATTATTATTATTATTTAAATATTCAGTAATAAAGTATGTACCTTGAGAGTAAGGCCGTGACTGAGGAAAAGGGCAAAGGAGGAGTTTGCCGTTTTCATAATTTAGGGCGCCAAATTATTTTTAGAATAAGTAATGTTTAATGTTTGTCCGATTTTACCTAAATTAACCCAACGAAAGGCGTCAATGTTTATGAGAATACCATTTTTTTTGGAAATATATTACCTAAAACCATTTTAATACTAATTAGTATTAAAATGGTTTAAGTTTATTTTCTACCAATAAACTTAAACCATTTTAATACTAATTGAAAATTTTTTTTCGAAAGAATTAAAGAGGTGAAATAAGGGGCGGCAAAATTAAACTTCCACCCTGAGTAAATTCCTAGTTCCGCCTGTGTTTGTTATAGCTAATAAATTATAAAAAATACTCATTTATATCAAAATTTTGTTAATCCTTTGATTTGAAATTTAACAGGTTTAAAAAAAAAGTAATAACCCATATTATTAATTTTTTATTATTATTTATTAGGTCATAAATGGCCGAGAACCCGGAAAATTGACCTTAGACAGGTCTGGCGAATCCGGGTATCGGGTAATGACCTGGTACCCAGCGCAAAACCCATTAAAACTAAAAATTGATTTCTAATTCTCAATTTAATAGCTGGATGAAAACTAAATAGTTAATCATATTAAAATTTAATCGATAGTTTTGACTACTGCACTAATTATTGTACTCAACGTAATTTCATATGTGCATACATTTAAATGTAATACAAAGATAAAAAAAACAAAAACTGTTTGTCCGGATATCTCCAAGCCTAAATCAGAGTTATTTAATTACTTTGTCTACATTTCCTTTATTAAAAAATGCAATTGCATTTATAAATTGTTATTTTAAAATTGAGAAGCTTTAAACGTAACAATATTTTTTTTAACACATAACTTTTCTTCAAAGGATCAAAAAGACGGAGCAATAGTGATAATCATCATTATGCAGAACTACAATCAGTGTCCGGTGATGCAACCGTCTAATTTCGTAGTACCGAATCGTTAACAACGCAGCACGCTCAGTGATGCCTTCACTTATTGTCATGGATAGGACTTAAGCAAATTTTCTTTCTTTTAAACATTTAATATCCCTCGTTTGTATATCCTTCTCACTTCTACATTCTCACAGACCGTTAGGTATTTCTAAGGATTAAATGTATATAAAAATTAAAAGTACATTATTTATAACTGATCGGAAGTTAAATATGAACAGTTTCGAATTCATAATTTGTAACAGATTACAATTGATTTTAAGGACGTGGGTATGGGAGGGCTAGGAGGCGATATGAATCCTATTTCGGTCTTTGGGCCATCATTTTGTTATTTATTCTTATTTTTGAAAACACATAACATAATCTTTATTAGCATGAAATTTTATGTAAATTTATATGACACAAGACTTTTTTTGATTATTGAATGACGGCCAAACAAAAACACAATTTATACGCTACGCTGTTTCTAAACAATTTCAAAAAGACACCAACAAATCCAAACCGTTCCTCCTGACAACTTTTCTGAACTTTCTGCACGTTCTGAGTACAACTCTGGAGTTGTGAATCAAATAGAGTGGACTAATTGGGTCCCAAAAATCCAATATGATATTTTCCATCCCTCATTTGCAGTAATTTAATTTATCTAAATAATGGAATGTGTTAATTAAGAACAAGCAGGTTTTAGGAAGGGATTTTCGACAGTGGGCCACATTCAGACTGTAAACCAAATCATCGAGAAAGCAAATGAATATAACTTTTCTCTATATCTTTGTTTCCTTGACTTTAGGAAGGCTTTTGACGGTATTATGCATTTAAAAATATTTAAGGCACTGAAATTAATAGTAATAGAAGACAAATATATTTAGATAATCACAGATAGCATATATCATGACTGAAAAGAAGGGACAAAGCTTTGATGTTGAGAGGGGTGTGCGACAGGGTGATCAGCTATCCTCAATTTTATTTGTTCTTGTGTTGGAGATGTTGTTCTGGCGTCTTGGATGGGAAGAAGTAGGCATTAAAATAAATGGAAAATAGCTGAGCAGCCTACGTTTTGCAGATGATATTGTGCTCTTTGCAAAAGGCATGGAACAACTGAGAGAAATGATGAAGTAGCTTCTGGCATTATGTGATGAAGTTGGTCTTTATCCGAACTACCAGAAGACGAAACTTATGACAAATGGCGTAAAAGAGGAGTGAGAAATTAACAACCATTAACAACAGTTGGCATATGTTGAAGAGTATATTTATATGGGTCAGTTAATATCATTCACAGATAGAGGAGCAAAGGAGGTCCAGAGGAGATTGACACTCGGCTGAAAAAAGATTTGGTCTCTCAGGCATATAATGAAGGGAAAAACAAGTATTTATCTTAAAAGGCAGGTCTTCGATAGTTGCATTAGCCCAGTGGTCACTTATAGATGCCAAGCGTGGTCACTGCCTATAGCTCAGGAGAGGAAATAATATTGGAAGAAGCATTGTGAATGTGAGGAAAAGAGATCGAATAAAAAATGCTTGGATTCAGAAAGAAACAGGACTTACTGACACATTGAAGATGACAAGCTTAAGCAAATGGAAATGTGCAGAGCATCTCCTTCGGGGCGAAGATGACAGATTGTCAAACATTGCCACAGAATGGATTCCATACGACCTTCAAAGAAGAAGAGGACGTCAAAAGAAAAGATGGAGCGATGTGTTCAAGAGGATGGCTGGACCCTTCTGGTGGAGAGCTGCTAGGGACAGGGATGTCTGGAAGAAGAAATGGAAAGAATTCGCCTCCCAATAGGGCTGGTCACCCCGGGAAGTGCTCACTATTACCCCCGAAAGGGAAGGCCTATGCAGGAAAGGTTACAGAAAGATGGAAAGAAAATTGATGGAAGTTAATGTTTT
>NW_027116789.1:319948-322731 GCF_000696795.3 Halyomorpha halys | reverse complement strand
ATTGCATAAATAAAAGGTTATTTCATTTTATATCAATTTATCTATGATCTGGAACTAATGTGGATTAGGTAATGATAAGATATTCTGCAAGTACTAGTCTCTGATAAAACTTATTTTTAAATACCTCCATGATACTTATTGTCCCCGGTTAATTGGGAGGAATGTGTTGATGGCCTTTAGTGTTCATAATATTTAAAGCAGTTCTATTCTAGGTTGGTGAATACAATAAATTCGTAGGAAAAAATCTTTTATTATACACCAAAAGGTTGAATTGAAAGCATTTTAATAAATAATCTTATCGTTTTTTCGAAACTGGTTTTATTGTTAAATAAAATAAATTGTATAAATCAAGTTTCAACAGTCTTTAATAATATTTTAAATGTCCAACGTTTCGGCCAATCTGACTACCCTCAAGGACAATAATAACTATAAATTCACACCTCACAACCAACAATGAAAATTGTTTGCTGGTTAATTCGCACAGATCCAACAATTCCAGTCAAATTCAACCAACCCTGTTACCTTCCTATTCATTTTTTTTTTTTTTCTTAAAACTTTAACTCCAAATTATCCCTCACTATCACTCACTTATCCACAATTATAATGATAGTGTGGGATAATTCGTAGTTATAAGTTGTAGACGTGAATAGGAAGGTGACAGGGTGGATTGATTTAAAAAAGGGATGGTTGAACCTTGGAGAGGGCATTTTATCTTTTTTTGTTTTTAGTTAAGTAGTTTGCCTGAATATTTCGCGTAAAAATATAAATTATATTACTAATGTTCAACGACAAGACATTCGGAAAAATAGCTATGGGACAAATATATACTCAAAGGCAAACGTTTAACCCACCCAACCAAAGCTAAGGGACATTTGCCTATGTGAAATATAAATGCGACCACAAAAATAGTTGGCAATACTTATCGTGAGTCAAGAGCAAAACATTTGGATGTTGTACACGCTTCCCAGCAATGCAAAATATAAGTACTTCCTATTCGTAAGCTAAGTGGAAATACAATTCTCACAAAGAACTAAAGTTTACCATACCTTAATCACAGACAGCGCAACCCCAATCCTCTAAAATAATTCGTCTAATTAATATTTTTTTAATCTAACATCGGAATCAAAGGAAAATCGGAAAGCAATATGACCACCGACTGTGGGGCAAATGAATGGGGAATTGACGGGAAATATATTAATATTAAAAACAAAATTAAAAAATGGAGCCAAGGCATTCCCTAAGTGGAAAAGACAGGAAGGGGGAAATTGTTGGGATTGGCCTAAGCGACCATAATGGTCATAACCGCAGCTCGTTTGGCTAACTGTTACAAATCGATAGAGCCGTGCAGCCAACTCCGCACCGGCCACACAACAGCTCAATTCCTCCATTTAGTGAGAAAGGAGGCTTCTCGGACGATAAGCCATTCATTAGAGCTCCTTGCAATTAAACATTTAAAATATTGCAAATAGAGCCCTTCTAGGGCACAAAACCTTAAAACATTTAATGATTTAGTGAGTTATTATATGCGCGGAGAAAATGGTTGGGAGTGCGGTCATAGAATAACACAAATAAGTTTAAAAAAAATTATTTGTTAGAGCCAAAGTTTCGGACAGAATTTCTAGCCTCCAAATCCATGCTAGGAATTCAATGTACGTATATTCAATATAGTAATTTTAATGGCCAATACATTTTAATGTATTCAATCATGACAAAAATAGGCTGCTTGGAAGACGTCGAAGATCCATGTCATTAAAAATAAATTGACTGGAATTTTGATTTAAAAAAAAATTAAATTGGCTTGGATCTTCGACGTCTTCCAAGCAACCCTGATGAAGGCTGGAAATTCTGCCCGAAACGTTGGCACTAATGAATAAGTTATTAAACTTATTTGTGTTATTCAATAACCGCACCCCCAATCATCTCATATATATTACCAATGGTCAACTATCTTCTCATCATTAGTTATTTATTACTATTTATATTATTATTATAATTATAGGTACTATTATCATTATAATTACTAGCTGGCCCTTGAGAATGATTCGCATACTATATCAGTCAGTCACAAAATGATAAAATAAAGTGTATAGAAGTATTAATTAATTTTTGAAAAGTAGTTATAAATAAGATAGTAAGGTCACTTAAAATTTGATTTTAATTTAGTTATATAAAATAATAAGTTTCCCCGAATTTAAAAATACTCCTTCATTTATATATTTTAGAGAATAATATAAGTTTCTCAAAATAAATCTTTTGGAAAACATTTAATTATACATTGTAGATACAAAGCCTTGAAGAAAAAAACAGAAAAATAAGCTAAATTTAAAATAAATTATTCCAAATAATTCCAGAATAAGTTTATTCAAAAATAAATTTTAGCATTGTAACAGGAAATCAAAATAAAAATGTCCCATAAAAATATACCTATATATAACTATATTTTCTCCGCAGTAGTAAGCCCTACAGAAGAGGCGTATAATTTAAATAATTTGTGAACACACAATGCAAAATGCATATTATATGGTTATTTATAATTAAAAAATTGTACTGAAGATAATTTATAAGAAGCTATTTACAAAAGAAAAAAAAGAACGTAAGACTAAACAATAAGAGGTGAGAGACAAAATGAAATAGTAATACTAAATAAAATACGATTGAGTTTAAAGAATAAAATTTAAAAAATAATTAAAAAATAGAATAGAATAAAAAATAACAGAACATGTGCTTCTTTAATTACCTAAATATGCGTTTTTAAGCACCAATTTACATTTTATTTTTACACA
>NW_027116789.1:315689-319898 GCF_000696795.3 Halyomorpha halys | reverse complement strand
ACCGTTTAAACCTTAACCAAAATTTTTAATTGAAGTACTTCTCGTTTACTTCGATGATACAGCTAACATCAACAGTATTATATATATATTTAACTTAAGTATTTCCTTAAGCCCTTCATCGGTTACAATCATACAGGTTATTAATATATACATTTTTGACATACTATAGATTTTTGCAGGGTCTAAATTATTTTCCATTTTGGTTCGAATAGTTGTAGTTACATTGTTATTACTACGATAAATTATTAACTTAGATAAATAAAAATCTTAAGCACCATACAAGACTGGCAAAAGCCATCACGCCCTAGCAGAACTAAATCGATATGCATTACCAAAACCCCCGCTGACTCACCCAGAATATTTCCTTGAGAAATAATGCGCAAGGGTTGAGATGATTGTGCTCACAATGAATTCTGGAGATGCCATTTTATAACTTGTGACTTTAAAAGGAATGTGTGAATTGCGCTTGGAAATTTCAAGTGTTCAAAAAAAAATGTTCTTAAAATATACGGAAAAATTAAATTTTCTTTTTCGATCAAGAAAGGTAGTAGCGAGGGGTGGATATATATTTCAAGGTCTTTTACCACTAGTGAATTTGATCAGCCTTGATTATACTTGTAAAATATACTTCACGGTTATACTTCTTATTCTAAGAGATGTATTGCCGTTTCAAGGCCAAAAAATAAACATTTTTTTAGTGAAACTACTTTAGGCACAGTAGTGCGAATCGGCCTGGATCAGAAGGAAAGTAATTGCCATTCTCATATTAAAGTTTAAATTATTAATTTTGGTCCTCTTTATACTATACAAGAGGAATAAGGGCGAATTTGGAAAAATATCTAAGTGGTTTTTAAAAACGTATTTCTGAAACCTTAAACAAAGCTAGATTACTGTTCGGGGCAATAAACTACATGTTCATCACGCTCTTCGTCAATTTCCAGTTTCAATCTTATTTTGGTGTTTTCATGTTTCTATTGGTCCTGTATAACCTTGATAGTATAAGTGGTTCATAAGGACATTAAATGATATAATTTTCCTTCTTTGCTTTACTTTATACATATTATTGTTCATATTACAATCATCTTATTCTGTTATGGTCTAAACAATGTGATATGAATATTTATAATGAACATTATTATTGTTGTATGTTTCTCAAGTGGAATTCATCTTTTATTTTATTTATATGAGAATATTTCTTTTTATTAATTTCATCTTAGTGCCGTTTAGGCCATTTTTTTTTTTAACTTTGGCCATTTTGAAACTTTTTTCGTCACTTCATCACTCCAGTCATCTGATTAAAATTCTATGTTATTACAAATTCAACTCTATGGAAGTATTAGTTAAAATTTTTGAAAAAATGTTTAAAATCATTTTACCTGTTTTTATCAAAAACATAAATTACTTTTACGAAATAATATAAATGTTGATTGTTTTTTTTCCTTATTTTGGGCCAAATTAATTTTTTATATTATATTTTTAAAAAATAATTTGGAATAATAACTTTTTTTATCTTATTTTTAAACTCCAGAGATGTATGTGGGTAGTAAAATTTCTTTATCATTTTTCAATGCCTTGTCACTCTCACACAGAGTTCATAAAGAGACCATTTGCTAATGTTGGGAATTTTATTGAATTTTTTTTGTATATATGAATAGTTAATTTTCTTTTAAACCTTTCGATTATATAAATTCAATTATTCTTAATACTTTCAATTGATTTATTTATATTTCAAAACTTCATTGTCTCCAATTTATTTAATTACATTTAAGTATTTAGCATTTTTTTTTCTCCTCTGTTAATATATTTAACTGAACTATTTACATTGGTATGATATTATAGCTTTTTTTTTTATTTATATTTTTTTGAGTCAAAAGGAATAGGTACCCTCTCCTAGGTGTTCTTAAAAAGTATAAAACAAAGCCGATTTACTTGGTTCCACTGAAAATGTATTTGTCTGTTGTTTTTTTTTCCTCAGAAAAAAATAAATAAATGATTACACAGTAATGTCTCCGTAAAAAAAAAAATTAACGAAACATTTGAAGATACAAAACTGGGAAGGTGGCGGAGCCCAGTTTGATCTCCAAAAACGGTCGCACTACATTTAACTATAATGAGAATATTAATATTATATCATTATATATTATAATTATATGAACATATCATATTAATATTTAATTTACTTTAAACAACCAGTGAAGAAAGGTGTCAAAACTGGAGAATCAAAATAAATCCTGACAAATCCCACCAGTTCACCTTTACTCTCCGTCGTAAACCTCTGCCCTCCTGTTCAACAGTATCCTTTCTAAATACTCCACCAACGCCTGTTGAACAGATTCGATACTTAGGACTCCTACTTAGTCCTACTTAGGACTAAGTTTTCGCAGAAAGGATTCTCATTATATTGATTCCTATTAAAAGGTACACCTTAACATTTTACTTTTTGGTGTTCCTCAAGGTAGTATTTTAGGTCCCATTCTTTATACGGTTTATACAGCTGACATCCCAATCCACCCGAACACAGTGCTAACAACATACGCTGATGACACATGTATACTTTCTGTAAACAACGACCCACTGATGCATCACAAACACTACAGGCACACATAACATCTATTGAAGAATGGTGTAAAAACTGGAGAATCAAAATAAATCCTGACAAATCCCACCAGATCACCTTTACTCTCCGTCGTAAACCTCTGCCCTCCTGTCCTACAGTATCCTTTCTAGATACACCACTAACGCCTGTTGAACAGATTCGATACTTAGGACTCCATCTTGACAAGAGACTTACATGGAATCCATATACAAGACTGAAACGACAAGAAACTACACGTCAATTTCGATTGCTACAATACCTTCTTGACAAACGCTCTAAACTTCCCATACACTACAAAAATTATTATACACTATGATAATCAGACCACATTGGACATATGGAATTGAGCTCTGGGGCTCTACCAAACCATCAAATTTCTCCTGCATCCAATCCTTACAATCCAAAATCCTACGTAAAATTCTTGATGCTCCTTATTACGTTACAAATAAACTCATCCGCAAAGACCTTCAAATCCCATTCTTTGCATATTTGGCCTAAAACTTCTTAGTTCTTAATCTCTCATCCTTAACAATCCCTGATAATCCTCCGAGGCGTCTGAAAAGAAGATGGCCACGGGACCTTCTAATTTAAATTAATGCTTGAAGTAGGGTGGTTCCTTCCCACCATTTTCAAGTGTAAATAAAACATTCCACAGATTTTTCTTATTTTATTTATTATTTGTACAATAGTAAATCACATTAAATAAATAAATAAAAATATTTTTAAAATATGCAGGTGCGTGTGTTATTGTTCCCCTTTCCATCCTACCCCCTACAAACCAACAAACATTTTCTGTTTGTTTTCCCGATGAGGGTTAATGAGAGGGGAGAAGTGGTCCCGACCTAGAATCAAGGAGTGCTTTCAAAGCCAGCGTTTTTCTCACATCGCCCTGGGCATAGCAAACACTGCCGAGGGTTCATTATATTAACAACCATTCCACACGCATCAATTTTAGTCTATTTATTTTTTTTTCAGCCCAGTCGGAAAGTGGATTATTCATTGCTTCCGTTCCGCAGGCCCATCCACTCACCAAATTGAGTTCGCCTCCCAATGATAATGTGTTATACATCCAGGTATAATAACATTTTGACATTGAAAAAAAAAATGAGTTAGTTCATAAAAAAAATACATATTTATTTTCTTACCGTTACTAGGTAAGGTAAGTTGAGTCAAACGGGATCTATACTTATGATTAATGCAATTTTTAATTAATTAAGAATTTGAAATAAAATCTTAGTTGAATTAGAATTCAAATTGTATATTAATAAACAATTTCGAGGCAATGATTAAGATTATCCCTAATTAATATGTAACAGACAAGGGCTGCATAGTCATTTATGCAAATAACCTTCCTGCCACTCACGCCCATTTGTATTCATTGAGATTTTAATGGCGAATAAAATCAATCCATTCATGAAGGAGTGATATTTGAATTATTATTATATATTAGAGGTTTAAATATAAGACACTTGAAAACATTCTATAGAAAATTATTATTAAAATTTATTTAAATTAATTTAATTAATAATTTAATTATTATTATTATTTATTAATGAAGAGGTCTCAATAATACATTGTTAATTTCATTTAGCACATAAATGCAAATAAAATTT
>NW_027116789.1:311534-314224 GCF_000696795.3 Halyomorpha halys | reverse complement strand
TTATATGAATATAGGCAATATAATGTAACGTGTTGTAGTATAATAAAATTATTTATAATAATCATATAAGTACTTATAATGAATATTACTGTGTTCGATATATTAATTAGTTTATAAACACCATTGGTATTTGAGCCATAATGTGGTAACTTGCTACCTCTTCCCACATATCAGTAACATATTCAATCTTGTAGGTTTACATTGTCATTTTTTTAGTTCATCCACAACAGGAACAAAAAATCATATTTTTTCCAGTCGCGTGGCTCCTATAAGCCACCTGGCTAAAGCCGTCCAAGGTGTGTTTCCAGTACAAAGTTCTCATCTGCATTTATCTTCATCTACCGAATGGTGTGTATCCATGAATTCGTGACTGTAAGGATGATGGAGAGAGGGAGAAATTCGGTGATAGTGGCGCCCCGATTAGGTAGTCGTGGCTAAGTTAAAAGCTATGAAATAATTATAATTAATCAACTCGAAACAATGTTTTGTCGTTGAATTATTTCTAGAAATAATATAATTGATACATTTATAAGCTACTTTTCTGTTAATTTAATTCAATAATGTAACTCCAGTGACGCGGTGAGAGAGATGTACTGGGATTCCAAGAGCTCTGCTCTACCCCTCACACGCGGGGCATAGTGTGGGCTCAGGGATCCTCAGGTCGATAGTGTAAACATTGCATATAAGAGTGTAAATGTGACTTGTGATTATTTTATTTATTTATTTTTATTATTATTTTATTTTATTTATTTATTTTTTCATGTACATAGTTTGATTATATTCATATTATTTGTCTTTCTGTTTGTATTTATTTGGAGAGAGATTTTATTTATTTTTATGTACTTTTTTTCATTTATTTTTATTCTTATTTTAGTATGTATGTGATCAATCATCACTATTACCTATTGCCCAACAACGTTGTGCCAGATTGTAATATCTATCAATAAATAAAGTTTTGAATTGAAAAAAAAATAATAATGTAACTGGCAGAGAAGGATTTGAAATAAACTTTTGAAAAGAAAAGGATTGGATTTAATCTGTTTAGCTAGGTTTAATATTTATTAGTAAATATTTACTTCCTCATTTGACAATAATTGCCTATGATTCACTGCCTAAACGTCTAATAAGAATTTTAGAATATATTGGGCCAGGCTGGACAGTAGTGTGGTTCCTACCTTTGAAGCGGTAGGTTGTGAGGAGTGGCCAGCATTGTGATGGAAGCTCATTGTACATGATTATTATAGACCTCCTCTCCCTAATATACAATCTCCATGCTTGAATTGTAGCTCAAACAAATATACAGCTTACTGCTTGTCCCTAGACTATAAATAGGGGATTCGGAATGATGAATCATACCAGAATTATTGATTTGCAAACTGATCCATCCATGGACATTCCCGTACTATCAAATCGTATTTTGATCATGACTTTGTGCAAATGACATTCTTATAGTACAAATCAGAGAGTATGTTTTAATTATCGAAAAACATTGTAAGTTATTAATGAAAATACAAGGACATTAACTATAAAAATAAACATTTTTCCATTATGCATTGTCTTTATGTCCTGCAATACCGTTCATCCTATTATCCTGGGGCTTTTTGCTAAATGTTCAAGATTTTCCAGGGAAGGTTATAGACCATTCCGATTTTTCGGTAAGTAAAAAAAGTTCATAACAAAATTAAGCATTTTTGGCGCCTAGCTCAGAAAGTATACATTTTTTCATAGCTATTACACGACAATATATTTGCCTTATTCTGAAGAATATGAAAAAAATATTACTGATTCTATCAAATGATTTTTCATCCACTAAAAATTTAAAAAACACAATGAGGATTTCACTAAAGTAGATCATTAAGAAAAAAATTGTTATATAAAAAAGCAAATCATATTCGTTTATAGGGTCGTCTGAAAACTATAAATACCATTTTTCAAAGATTTTAACAATTAAAAATTGTTTACCTTGATTCATTCATTTGGATGATTTTGTCTTCTAGTGACCGTCGTTCGTAACTCCTCTACATTAATAGAACTGTTGGAAATATCTGATCTTATTACCTATTAACAATTTAGATTATTATTAACAATAACAATCTATTAACAATAATAATAACTTGGAAAAAGTTTTGGTCCCTTAAGCATATAATGAAGGAGAACAACAAGTATTGACCTTAAAAGGCAGGTCTTCGATAGTTGCATTAGCCCAGTGGTCACTTATGGATGCCAAGCGTCACTGACTATAGATCAGGAAAGGAAATTACAAATTTGGCAAAATAATATTGGAAGAAGCATTGTGAATGTGAGGAAAAGAGATCGAATAAAAAATGCTTGGATTCAGAAAGAAACAGGACTTACTAACACACTGAAAATGACAAGCTTGAGCAAATGGAAATGGGCAGGACATATCCTTCGATGCGAAGATGACAGATGGTCAAAAATTGCCACAGAATGGACTCCATACGACCTTCAAAGAAGAAAAGGTGGAGCGATATGTTCATGAGGATGGCAGGACCCCTCTAGTGGAGAGCTGCTAGGGACAGGGATGTCTGGAAGAAGAAATGGAAAGAGCTCACCTCCCAATAGGGCTGGTCACCCCGGGATGTGCTCACTATTACTCCCGAAAGGGAAGGCCTATGCAGGAAAGGATACAGAAAGATGGAAAGAAAATTTATAGAAGTTAATGTTTTGTC
>NW_027116789.1:299250-311456 GCF_000696795.3 Halyomorpha halys | reverse complement strand
TTTTTTTTCTCTCTATCTTCTTTAAATGCTTATATTGTATTTTGTAATGATTTTAATTTATTGCATAAATAAAAGGCTATTTCGTTTCATTTCAACAATAACAATACATTAACAATTTAGATTTGATGCCTTTATAATGGCGAAATATTAGTTTCAAATTAAGAAAAAACTTGGATTAAGAAAAAAGGATCTGCAATTTATTCCAACCAGCGTGTAGTTTTCAAGTTATACAGAAACAAATGAAAAAAAAAAAAAGAAAAAGTTAATTTCGCTTAAAATTCGAAATATTGTTCTAGTTTCAACAAAAGCAAATTTAGGTAACTGGTAATACATTTTTTCTTTTATTAGTTATGTGGAAAGAACAAAATTTAACGTCTAGTATTCAGATACAAAATTATAGTTGACCGAGGAATTACAAACATTTTTAACGCAATTATAAAAAGAAATCAGCTTAGAGCAGCTCATAGAAGTCAAGCAATGAAATGGCTGCAAGAGCTGTCTTGATTAGCACACGATATTATTGGGAGATGAAGTGGTCAGCTAATACCTTATTTATCCTCTGCCTAGAGACGCCCACTCGTTTCAGAGTAGGATGGGCTCAGGAAGTGTCAGTCAAAACAGTTTGTAAGCATGCCAGGATTCGGACCAAGTTGATTTATCACAGGAACCCTTCGACCAGACGGACTACCTCGGTCTATTCGTCAATTGAAAAACCAAGAAAAAACATCATTTACTGAAATAATATCAATGAATCGAAATGTTGATATTTAAAAATATATATATATCGATGTTTTTATCCGATTTTATTTATATCGTTATTGAAATTTCACTGTAGTTATATATTTATCGTTTATACTTGCCCACGCTCAGCGGAGAAGGGGGTGAGTTAAAGGAAGATAATCAAAAAGACAAGTATAATCGCCAAAAGGGAAAAAAGACAAAACAATAAAGAATAAATTGCTCCTTAGGCGCCACGTTATTTTTTCATTGGAAATAACGAAACCCCCGAAACAATATGCCCACAATATACCCTTATATAAATAATAATCGAATTATAACCACTGGCGAATACCTTTACATGTAGATAAAAGAAAACCTAGGGGTGTTACCTTTCACCTATTGAATTATCGAAATATTAAGTAAACATAACAAAAAAAAACATAGGTAAAATTAACAAGTTGAAAGAAGTGTACATGCATAAGAATGAACAGAAGAACTATATGTACACAGAATGAAAATAATTCATATCAATTAATAAAACAATGAGAACTTATAGGTTGACTTAACTTTAACTTAAAAGTAATGTAAATAATAGTTGATAACACCTTAACACCTTATCAACTATTATTTACATTACTGCACAAAAGAATATAAAAGTGATATTAAAATAAAATTTATTTCGAACCCCACGCAGTTTTTGGGTGTACTTTTGGCAGAACAGAAGGTTGTCCCATATTTCCTTTCCGGTCACCAGTCAACAGTCTGGATCACCAGAATTATAGAGATATAATCTCTAACGATGTAATGCCACAACTCTCCTATCCAGGACGTGCTGAAGATTCCCCTTCACAAAACCAAAGCCCACTCGTCTAAACATATCGCTCGTGTTTTTGTTTTTCCCCATAATCTCTTTTGTCTACGCAGATATCCCCAGTGTTTTTATCTTACCATGGCAATCGTAACAAAACCTATATTTAAAAAAAATACATAACAGGTTACTAAAATATGTATTATTGTTGCATATAATTATGTTTGTTCAGCTATTGTTTGCTGTAATCTATTTCAGACGTTTTTTACTGAAACGAGTTGAAAAAAATATATCATGGCTTGAATTTTTATAAATATTCACAAAAATAAAACCCAAGAGGCTGTCGAGTTAATTTTGTTTATTGATTGGTCTATTTGTTTTTTATTTTCATAAACATTTCGGATGTTATAAATTCATACATATTTATCTAATCATCAGGCCAATGAAACATATACTAGGGGTATTCATGATATTTGGTTTAACATGTTAAAGCGTGTTAAATGGAAAAACTCATGTTAAATCGAAAAAAATTGCCTCCTTTTACCGTGGTAAAACGAAATAACATTTAACATGGCTGAGAGTCTGTTAAATGGAGAATGACGTCACACAATAGACCAGTTGAGATCGCCGCCATTTTTGTTGTCACAGCTCAGTTCTTTCGTGTGTTTGTGGTATTCATATCCCTGTTATTAAACCAGAATGGATAATTTTAATGATACATTTGAGAAAAAAAAACAGTAAAAAAAAACAATGTAATTTCATTCTACTATCTGAAAATTTGTAAACGCTCGCCAGATAAAAATCTCACTATATGAACCATGTAATTATTCTTAGGGGACATATGTCCCAGAATAAAGTTATTTTTTCATTTCATTTCATAAGCTAAACTTTCACACAAATTCCACTTTTCACTCACTCTAGGCATGTTGTAATTAATTACTTAAATCAAAACTGAAGTAAACAATAACATGAGGGTCTGGAAGGAAGGTTATAAACATAAAGGCTTATACAACAAGTTGCTGAGAAAGTCCGCTAGGGGCTCTTATGCATTTAACGTTTAACATGACTTCAAATAGGGCTGCTCACAATCTTATAGTTATAACATTTAACATGGTAAAACATTTAACATTTAACACAACATCATGAATACCCCTACTAATAATCAAAATTTGACGCTGGTCAAAACGCAGGGAACAGCTAATTTGGTTCGAATCCTACATGCATTATTTATGTATATTATTTAGGAAATATAAATTGACCAAGATGGACGACGCCAGGTAGAGCACCTGTGCCCCAAAGCCAGCTGTTCCAACATCTGCCCGTCAGGTGGTCCAACCCAGCTGCCTCTAGCCCATTTAAATCCCAATTGCCGAAATCTTCCGACACAGCCAAGAGATGACCTCGCGTTTCAGGAGATAGTATTCTAATCTCGTGGACGAAAAAAAAAAAGGTGAGGGATGGCTTCTGATTTGTTGGAATGTGCACGTTGAGAATTCATAATTACCTACACATATTTCCTTTTAGCTTGGAGTCGATTCCCGCTGATTCACTAAGTGTGTGAAAGAAAACTGTTCCGTAGCATTCTTATATCCGAGCCTCGCCTAACAAGGTGAGTAATATATTCATAAAATATAAATAATTTTCTTCTATCCAAATATATTAGGGAGTTCGTGAATAAATTATATAGATGAGCAAATAAAACTTACTAGTTTACACCCTACTTAAAATGATACCAGGACCTATTAAATACGATAATTTTTAACCTAAAAGAGTTCCTTAATAGTATAACAGTAAGCAAATAAATAAATAAAATAAAGCTCAATAAAATTTAATTTAGGGAAATGAAACATTAAAGGAGGGGATGCAATTTACAAAATAAAAGATTTTTTTAACCTTTACAATAATGTATCTATTCATAATTTTTTTATTTTTAAAATTCCACCACATATCTCTATTCCGAAATTTAAAAAACATCGAAAAGCTATAGACTCATATAATCAGCACTACTCCTTTCATTTTTCTTTTATTGGATTATTCCTTAAGATTATGATTAGTTAGAGGAATTTTTTAAAATTTATTATTACCTTTTTGATAATAATAAAAATATATACCGTTTATTAAAACATATTTTCTATATTTGATGTTTTAGATTTTCGTTAATATTTGTAAAAGTAATAATAATAGTATTAGCAGACATTGTACCTTTTCATTTATTATTTTGTGATTTTTAATTTTTTTTATTTATTATCAGAAGTCACCTTATGTTTTATGACATGACAGGTGGTTTTGTTTTATTTGTTCTGATTTTTATTTTACATATTCTGTTAATTATTGTTGCTCATTTTCATCTTTTCAAATTCATTATATTTTTTAAGTATTGTATAAGTTTTATAATTTTGTTTTTATATTTTGTATTTCACTCTAAGGCTCTAAAGCCTAATTTTGACGCCTGTAATATTATTCTAAAGGGATAAATCCCAGAATAAAGAACATTATTATATTTAAAAAGTGTAGAATACAAACACCAATACTCAATATCACATGCTTATATTAATGACTAACGAAGTTTCAGAACACAATAAAATTTTACTTGTTCAGATGTAGGCTTTTGTGATGTGGAATAACAAAAAAAAAAAAGACAAAGAAGAATCGCAATAGGTTTTTATTGTGACAATTACTCTTAGTTAGGACAAAAGAACCCTAAGAGCGGTTGCCTCATTAAGCAGGGTGTTAGGGTGGGCGGAAGGGGAGGGGGTAAAACTCTCATACTCCTTTTATACTAAGCATTCTCAAAATCGTGTCCATTTTGTTATCAACTTATATTAAATGAAAGGATGAATATCCGCAAAAAAATAAGTTGTACCTAAAACAGAGAGTTAACTATTATGTTAAATTGTTAACATAATTTAAGAAACAAATTCCCTGATAAAATTAAACAATCGTAAAATGTATATATTATAATAAATATTTTTAAAAAATTGTTCTTTATTTTATGTCGTCCTTGGATATTTCCTTTCAATAAATTTAAATAATTCTAAGCAGAATAGAAAAAAATTAAAATCCTAGGTCAAAAATTGTTAATGATACTCAAAATAAATAAACGAAACATGCAGGATTTTTTTAAAAATTGTTTTATTCAAAATTAATACCAATCATAATTTATCAAGAAAGTATTTATTAGAAATTTTCCCTTCCCAAATAAATATTGAAAAATACGGTTGAGTTCAAAATATACCAGACTAACTTTTACCAACAATCGTGAGTAACATTTTGTAAAGTAAAAAGTTTACTTTAATTTGTTAATATAATTTAATTAAAAAATTGCGAGATGAAATGAAATAATTTGCAATTGTAATAACATTTTAATTACCCAACTAATGGCCTAATGAAATTAAATAATTGTCAAATCTATATATTATAATAAATATTAAAATGTAAATGTTAAAAAAAAATTGTGCTTATTTTAAAATTAAAAATCCTAGGTCAAAATTGTTAATGGTAATGAAATAAATAAACGAAATATGCAGGGTTTTTTTAAATTGTTTTATTCAAAATAACAAATTGCCTAATGAAATTGAATAATTGTCAATTCTAATAATTGTTTTTTATTGACTCAAATATAATAAACGTATTAAATATCTTTCATTTTATTATTTTTTAAATCTGATACAAACAAATTTATATGATGAAGTTACTGGACTCAAACGTAATACTAATCAAGATTGAAATATTTTAATTTTTTTTTTTTTTTTTTTTTGCGTTGGATAGAAATTAAAACATGATAGGAAAAATCACACTTTCAACTACAACTCTGGAAGGCTAAAATTTTAAACAATAAATTTATATTTTTCTGATGCAATAACAATTCGTATTTGAAGGTTTCTTGAAGTGCAAATAACGAAACTTATTCCTTGCAAGAATATAACAGTATAATAAAACATAAATCCGTAAACATAGAGTTGGAATCGGGAGATATTGGGCACGCTCGGCTGTCTATGATTTTCCATTATCTTAATTGCTATTCATATTTCTCAATTTTTCTCTTTTAGTTGATTATCAAAATCATTTTTAGTTTATTTACTACTGTTCAAAAAGTAAAATGGATAATTATTTCAAATAAATAAGATTATAAGTACTTTAGAGGACTTTATTTGAAATATTCCGTATTTACGCCAAGACCAAGCTGATGGTAAAAACCACATGATTGTACATTATTATACTTGATTTAATCAAAATTGTTGTTTTCCATATGCAATCTCAGTTTCATATAACTTTTAGTTTTTGAACTAGGTTTTACACATACACACACCATTTTGCGATATTCGGTTATTTGGAGGTTATTGGATTTTCGTGCACTTCCGTCGAAAACTTGAATTCGAAATTTTGCATCGCAATAATTCGCATACTATATATTTCATATATATGTAAGTGAAAGTAATAAATAGTTATTTAATAATTTTTCCTACACCAAATACCGTCTTATGCGTCAAATTCGTTAAATTGTGTCATTTGACATTAATGATTTCAAAAATTCAAGAAAAAAAATCTAGTTTTGAATATATAATATTTCAATGAATTTTTATTATTTTTTTACTTGAAATAGTGACTTTTATCCCTAGGCATTCCAGTCAACTGAGATATTCTCACGAATTTAACGAGTACTCAAATGATAAATCTAGACTTCATATAATTCATAATGGATGGTTTATATATAATGTATCTTTCCATTCAGAAAGTTATAATTCCATGGTGGAGAAATAATAAGAAATTTTATCCACACGATCCTTGAGTTAAGAAACACAGGAAGCACTAAATTGCAAATTTGAATACATTAGGCAACACTGGATCCTAAAAATATCGAGGCTTCACACTTCCCGAGATATCCATCATTACTTAAATTTATATTCGGATCCATTACACTTTCAGGTAATGGACAAAATTATCGTGATCAATCGTGAAAGGCTTTCTCGCCTCAATTACTGTCAATTCCTTCCTGACTATTTATTCAAGCAGAGTCTTTGGTCACGGATTGTTATTTTATTAATTATATATATATATATATAATTTTTATGTATGGAGCGATAAATACAAAAAAAAGCATCTTTTAGGTATTTAAAGAAGCACCTATTTTGTAATTTTTCTTATTTTTATTTTTATTTCTTTTCAGTTGTATATTATTTATTTTTACTGATTTAATTTCTAACATCTCTCACCTCTTCTTGTTTTGTGTTATGTTCTTTCTATTATATTTTATATAGTATTCCTCTTTATATTGTATTGTATACAGTATTCTTCTTTCTATAGTATTTCTCTTTCTATTGCATTGTATATAATATTGCAACAACATTGTAATATTTTACTAACACTGCATGTATATAATATGCTTTTTGCATGGTGTATACACATATTATTTAAAATATACGCCGCTTCTGTTGGTTTTACTACAGAGAAGAAAATATATTTAAAAAAATATATTCATACATCTTCACTATATACCCTATATAGTGCTATATATTTATTTCTTTTTTTATATTTATTGCTCGTTATAGTTGTCACTTTGTATACTTATATTTATTTCCTTGTAAATATCTGAGTTATGTTTATTAAATTCTAATTAATATTACCTATCTAAGAAACAATATTACTTTTGTGTATCTATATATTATTACCATAATTAAAACTATTACAATTTATTATGTAAATAAATTTTATTTTATATAATTTAAAGGAAAATAAAATAAAAATATTAGATCAGTAGATTATATTCAGGGAAATGAGAAACATATAATAATCAGAAAAAAAAATGAATAATAATAATAAAAAAAAAAAAAAGGAAATATATATATGAAAAAAGAACAAAACAAAAGCATATATTATTACTAAGTATTTTACATTAATTTAAATTGTACTATGCTTATATATATATAAATTAAAATTAGTTTGAAAAAATAATTGTTTTGCTATTTAAGGTAAGCTGTATATGTAGCAAACCAGTGTAATTTTTCGTCTAAAACAAATTTAATATTAATTAAATAAATCAAAAATTGTATCCTTATTAGTCTCAACACTTTTATTTTTCACCAGTCCAACGTTTCGGCCATTTCGGCCATCCTCAAAGACATCTTCAATTATAAATTCTTCCTCACATTAAAATTTAAAATATATTATTTATAAATAATAATAATAAATGGTTTGCGTATATGGTAGTGATTTGGTGGATAATTTTAATATAAGAAGATTTAGATATTTATGATTTAAATTTAAAAAATAGGTTTTTAACTTATAATTAATGACCTGGGCAGACTAACCAGCAAAACAAATTTTAAATTTTAATGTGAGGAAGAAATTATAATTGAAGATGTCCTTGAGGATGGCTGAAATGGCCAAAACGTTGGACTGTTCAAATAAAGTGTTGAGACTAATAAGGATTCAATTTTTGATTTATTTAATAAATAATTACCTGTCTCAAGAAATCGAAATAATATAATTAAAATTAATATTATTATACAAATCTCATATACATAGGCGTAGATTAACAATGTAATTTGTTAATTAAATACCAATTAATGGGGCCAGGTATAATTGAATAAAATCAATTCTATGGCAGGTGGCCATGTTCGAACGCTATCAAAGGGAACAGATGTTAATGGTTGTTGAACGCGTGGCACTCGAACGGATGAGGTCGAGAGGCAGAACAATGTAGACAACCTCCTCCAGGTCCGTTTGTTCTTCCGTCGATGTTGACACTGTTCACGACTTTAAAGTGAATTATAGCACTCAAGTCGTCACTTCGCTAAAGGTAACAGCCCATTGTTCATATTCAGCTTTTATGAAAACCTATTGATCGCTCTTCAACTCTTACTGATGATGTTTTTTCCCAGAAGAAAACGACACGCTCGAACGTTTGCAAAGAATAGTGAAATCACCCCTCATACGAACATTTCATGACTTTTGGCAGAATTTAAGTCTTTATGGAAAAATTCAATCGAGTAAAAAAAAAAAGAATAAAAGGGGGAGAAAATTGATGTTTACTCAGAGCAAAAATATCCTCAAATAATCCTAATGATGGACAGCAAGAGAATCTTCATTAACTGAATGGGTACCGAAAAGCTTTAATTATTTAAAAGCCCTGTACTGATGTAGCACAGCAGAATACCTGTTAATCCCTATTAACCGTCCTTCGGATTAACCAGGCTAAAGAAAAAAAAGACTATAGACTAGCCCAGCTTTAAGCAGGTGCGGCCGGTGTGGCCGCAAAGGGCCTAGTGCCAATGTTACGCAAAATTCTGGTGATTGTAAAAAATAAAAGCAAATAGTATACTTCTAAACAAAACTGTTATAATTAGTGAATAATAATAACAATACAACAATATAACAAGACAAGTCCCTTAAAAAAATATAACAGAAAATAAAAATTGGACTTTACCATCTTAAGTCTCAAAACACTGTTTATTTCTACAAAAGTCCAACGTTTCGGACTTAAAATTTTTTTGGCGAAATATTTTGGTCAATAACCGACAGTTCTGTCGATTTTTTTTTTTTATTGCTATTTACAACTGTACATTATAATACATTTAGTAAATTTGATCTCAGTTAAATTGGAGTGTTGCAGGCATGTAGAGAAACTACCCATTGGTAGCAATCTAATGACGTTTTACATTAGCTGGTCTCGTGGCAGTCTTCTTTTCAGGCGCAGGAATGGAAGAGGAGGCAAGGTTACAAACTAGTGGGTTTGATTGTTACGGAATTTGTAATGGAAGGAATGATATCTGGTTCGGGCTAGATCGGTTACATATGGAACATTAAGGTCTTTATGTATGATTTTATTTGTGACAAAGTAAGAAGCATTGAGGATTTTACGAAGGATTTTGGATACGTGAGGAATTCGAATGTTTAGTGGAGCCCCGATGCTCAATTGCGTATATCCAGATTGGCCTTATTACTGTCATGTAGATCAGTATTTTTTAATGAATTGGAAGTTTGGACCGTTTGTCCTGTAAGTGCTGTAATAGTCGAAATCGACCTGCAGTTTCCTGTCTTTTCAGTCTTGTGTGGGGATTCCAGGTTAGTTCTGTTGATAAAATAATATTTCTATTGAAGGTGCGAAAAAAAAATACAAAATCATATATAAGTTGTACATACTTCGTCATTTTCTTTTATGTTTTTCAAATAATAAAGTATGTACAAATATAATACATGCGTCATAAAACAGAGTTGTTCTACTTTATTGTTAACATTTTTTTTAACAACAAAATCTATTGCAACACCTACACTTCGGATAAATCGGCTGAAACGGGAACCGATCAGGGTAAAACAGAAGTCTGACTATAGTTATAATCGACGAGTAGTTTCAGTTTTACAGTTAATTCCAGTTAAATCATTTGTCAAAATGGAGTCATAGGTAACAGATCTCGTCATGGAAGATATGTGGAAAGCTATTTTAAAAAAAACACTGTAGGGCGTGATGTCAAACGTTGATGACGAACAAGCAGATTTGATAAGACTCGTTTGAACTGCTCTAACCTTCAACTTTGAAGCCATTCTAGTGACAAATGACCGAAGAATTAAGTAAACAATATGACTAATATCACCGAACAAATATGACGAAAAATATTGAAAGACGCTACAAAACATAAACACATTAGTCTATTGTTTTAATTAATTATCATTATATCACCAAATAATAAAATATTGGGTGTCCGCTCACACGTCTTTACTAAGGTACAAAAATTATTTCCTGCATCTTTGCCAATATTGGTACAATTCAGATCTTTTTCGACTATTCAATCCTTTGGAATGAGGTAAAGGAGCACATAGAATGTTTCGGGAGATGTTTAGTTTTCAAATTATTTCAAAAACTAGTAGAAAATTGAATATTTGAAATTATTTACATGGAAATTAAAGCATTTTTCATCCTTATGTTTTGATTAGGGTTTAAGTAATTGTCTTATATTATTAAAAATAAGGTGCATGTATAAATGAAATTTACAACTAGACATTTATATACATACATCCAGTAAATTTGATTTTATTTTATGACAGAGTGATAAAGGCGTGTAGAGATATAATCCATTGGTAGCACTCTAATGACGTTTTTACATTAGCAGGACTCGAGACCTTCTTCTTTTCAGGCACTTCGGGGGATTGTCAGGAATAGAAGAGTAAGTAAGGTTAGAAACTATTGGGTTTGGGTAGTTAAGGAGTTTATAATGGAAGGGGTGGTATCACCTTCGGAAAAAAATTTAAACATTCTTTTTTCTCTTGGGATTTTATTTATATATAAAATATTGTAAGGACTTTTATTTTCCTGCGCCTCAGAAAATAGAAGCCATATTCCCTTTCGCAGCCCAATACTTTTGTCCTTGAAATTTTTTTTAGACCAATACACGTTAAAATATTATCTACATCCATGTATTCTAAAGACTAAAGGATTTAATGACAATTTTTGTACATTATCTTTTCGATAAAGGAAATTTTTAGTTTATAATCAACGTTTACGGGCACTGTATTATAAAACAAAAATAAGACGCGAAACTTAATCAAATTCCAATTCCTTTTGAAGGAAGCAGTGGTTGGAACCTGGATGGCGTTGCCTGAATGTCTAAGTGGCCCCAAACCGAGAAATGCTAAACAGAACACTGATTTTTAATCAATACACGTTTCACACTTAACAGCGCCTAAAGGTTTTCTCCTTTCGCTGAATCCTTCTTCTGTTACGAACTAAAAAGACGTAAGCCATTCTCAACACAAGAAAAAAAAGGAGTTTATGTTGTATTCAGTATTTTAAGATAGAAAGGTTTTAGATTGGTTCCGATGAATTTATTGGATTATATATACTCCATGTTATGATGTCACTAGAACTATTTCATACTTGATGATCTCTTGGATAATGGATAAAGGCACGATGATCAAGCTGTTTTAAGTTATGCTTTCGATATCGTAACCCGAGATGGCTCGGTTTAAGAATTGAACTATTAGACTTGGCCGATTCGCGATCATCTCGTTATACAGGTAAACAACGCCATATAAATAAAATGGGGTAGATTTGTTTCGGTTATGGTTCCTGGGTGGTCTGATCTAGAAGTACCCTCCCAGCTCAGGTCAAAATACTGCCACTTTTGGGTTCCCCAAGAAGTTGTTGGTTGTGGCTTTTGGGCGTAAAAGCCTGAGGTCATCAACGCCCACGTTTCTCACTTTATAATTCTATTTCAAGATTTGAAATTCTTTAGATAATTGCTAAATAAGTTTAAATAATTACTTATTTTAGAATTTTTTAATACATAAGACAAACTTTTCCCCAAGAAGTTATACGACAGAACGAAACTTCTACAGTCTCTTTATTCATGTGAAAAGAGAGTCCTAAGATTTAAATCCGTATAAGGAAATGAATTATTTTATCGATTCAGTTCAGTTTTACAAAAATGTCCAGGATTAAGACAAATTCAGGTCATAGCCATACCCACGATATTCAGTACCAAAATCTGGTAAATGTTTTTTGAAACTCCCCATATCCACCAAAAATTCACCTTTCACAATAGATATATTGTGATAATTTCTTCTATAAGACGGCACAAATATAAGTTGATTATTTTTTTGATACATTTTAATTCCGACATATCTCAATAGATTTAATATAATTAATAAACTGGAGAAGTTTGTCGGGGGGTGCGGTCAGCAA
>NW_027116789.1:292470-299197 GCF_000696795.3 Halyomorpha halys | reverse complement strand
ACGATCAACTATCTACACCTCATAATTAATAAACATTCTCATACCAACGCATTGGTAAATAAAAAAAAATCTTAGATTTTCTGAAATGTATTGAATAATGTAATATATATATTTTAATTGTGTAAAATTACATTCTATCTTATATTTATAGACAATGGTAGTAGGTATCATACAACTCATTCATAAATATATAAATTACAAC
The DNA here is from genome assembly GCF_000696795.3 of Halyomorpha halys. Lineage (NCBI taxonomy): Eukaryota > Metazoa > Arthropoda > Insecta > Hemiptera > Pentatomidae > Halyomorpha > Halyomorpha halys. The sequence goes on along the minus strand of NW_027116789.1, from coordinate 298,995 downwards.
AAAATAAGAAATAGAAGACGAAAAAAATAAAAAACAATATTTAACTTGAAGTAAAATATCATCTTGAATACTGCAATAATTTAAAAAATAGTTTCAAAAATTTTTATTTTATTTATTTATTTTTTTTTGAAAAGAACAAAATGTCGATAAATAAACTTATAGAAATTTAAATTACTTAAAGACAATAATAATAGATAACAAATAAGGATATTGTTGTTTTTTATGAAACAAAAAAAATTAATTCATATTATTATATAAATTGTATAAATGAATAAACGGATAATAAAAAATAATATTTTTAATCACGTTAAAATTTTATGTTGATTGTTTTCCGGATTATGATGTCCTACGTAACACATTTGAGAAACACTAAATACTTGATTAACGTTTTGATTTAGAGTGGTATACAGACAAGAGATTATCAAATCGTTTAATGTTTATCTAAAACTACGTAATTTGCTAACAATTAGTACCGATAATATTTACTATTATGTTGTAAATCAAGTTCTAAATTTATCATTGTACAATTAAGATGATACCAAAGGATACTTTTTTTTTAACGGGTTAAATATAGGAGATGCGAGGGGCCCAAGAAAAAGCTGGGCCAAGAAACTGGTGACAGCCGGCAGCTGAAGAACTGGTTTCAAGGCCGAGTTTGCTTCCTCCTGCCCAGTTTGTTTTTATCAACAATAACGGCTGATTATAAAGTTCTTAATCTCGTCCTATCCTTTACTGTTAAGGTATAATAATAGATAATAATAATAGAATCAAATAACGCACATGTGAAACTACTCAAATTCAGCCCTAATGGAGCCGTGCATAGTGGAGCGAAACGTTGGTTAATAGATTTTTTTAATTATTTATTTAATGTAATTTACAACTGTACAAAATAATACAATAGGTAAATACGTTGTATGTTTCATCCATCGGTGGTACTTCAAACATTAATTTAAATTAGAGGGTCCCGTGGTCATCTTCTTTTCTGCAACGAATGGGATGCTAAGGTCTTTGTGAATGAGTTTATTTGTGACGTAATAAGGAGCATCATGGTTAATAGTAAATAGCTTTCTTACTATTTTGTATCTTTCTTGACCACCACTGTCTTTCTACTGTTTTTAAATGTTGTGAGGTCTATCACAGGCCATATATCACTTATTTTAGAAAAAAACATGGTACTGTGGGCGCATATTTCTGATACCATCTCAGTTTGAATTGAAATTAATCGTTTCTAAAATAGACAAAGTAAAACTGACTATTTATAAAACAACAATGCAAGCATGAAACATTTATTCTAAATTCAGTTCATGCGGTTTTCGCCACTCTCCATTAACTTCTAGGCGTTAGTATGTTAAATATTATTTTTTCCAAAATCATTGGCTACTCTTAACTCTGGAAAAAACTATTTCATTTTTTTTCTTTTAGTTCATTGTCACATTTTTTCAAGGATATATTTATTTATTATTGATTAATACCGATGATGAGGGATGTTTAATTAATTCAAATAGTTAAATTTAAATAATAATATGAAGCCAAAATGAAATTTCGGCATTTAAGCTCTGTCACGGAATTTAAGACCTATCTGATATTAAAGACTATTTAACACATTAATACAATATAATGAGTTTAGTCAAAATACATTAGAGCTATTTTTGATAATACGGTAAAACATAAAGAGTAAAATCGGTTATATAAATTGATAATTCTTTATAGCCGATTTTGGCGAAAAAGTTGCCGTGTCATCGCAGGCATAAATCTACATTAAACACATAATTTCAGTGCCTGAGCAGGATCCACTCGTTTTCCACTTGACACAAGTTCAGAATATTAACGATGGTTATTAAAAAAAAAAAAAAATTAAACAGTAAATAGTCTACGTTAGTATGACGATATCTTATAATATATTAATAATAATAATAATAATAATAATAATAAAGGCTTAACGAACCCGAAGGTTCGATGCCGATACCAAAAATCGTTCTCTACATACACCCTTTCAGTGACGCCCCACCAAACCTAAATCTACCATATCAGTTTTAATGCTAACCTCCCATCTACGTTTCGGTCTTCCCTTCGGACGTTTACCCGTCAGTTCTAATTAACATAATAGGGATCCGCTCGTTAGTAAGCCCTACAACCTTACAAGCGCACTGCTATAGCCTGAATTATATTTACCGGGAGCCTTCTAAATTTAAGTTAATGGACCGTTTTTTGATTCGAATATTTTGCGTAATACTTTATTTTCAAAAACGTTAAGAGGAAGTTCATCCCTTAGTTTAAGAGGTCACGTCTCGCATTCATAAAGAACAGAGGGAAGTATAATAGTTTTGTAAATTCTAATTTATAAGCTTTTGGAAAGACGCGAGCTAAGCAGTTTAGAAATTGAAAAATAACAAGCATTCAACCTTGCTTTTTTTTCATATCAATTTCGACTTTTTTAGTTACCGTAGAACCTAAATACTTGAACTTATATGCCTGTTCAAAAGCATTTCCTTCTATATCTATATCATCGAAATTGCTCTCGTTTCTACTGCTAATCATATATTATGTGTAATCCATCTAATAGTATAAAAAAATAAATTAGAGTAACCAATAACAATGGTAAAATTGACATGATCTATAAGTAAGAGCAATAGAGCCATCGGTCCAGCCATTGGATTGATAGCTGCAAAAGTAAACTTGGCGTTTCTCCTCAGCTAAAGTGAGTGGTAGGAATGATGTTCAACTTAACAATAGCTGTCGCCATGGAAATGGCTATAAAAGCCCGAAGGCGATGTCTAAACAGTCAAACGGAACTTTTGTCTTGACATAACTTCCTGTAATCGAAACCGGGCGAAAGTGTTTCGGGAGACACAAGCTGTTTGTCTTGGGGGCGCTAAAAGGGTAGCATTCAACTCCGCCGTAATGCTAAACCCGCACCACCGATAAATCCGGATCCACACGTTTGGCACTTGCCCCAAATCATAAATATTAAAATGTTTATGAAACAAGAGAAAAAAGAAACAAAGGTTTGTATATTCCAGAGAGGCAAATATAGCGGAATTCGAACGTGGATTACTAGTTTTGACTTTAACTATATATTTTTACTACAAAAGCAAACTAAATAAAAAATGGGAAATGGTAGGAATTGTAAAATTTGACAAAAAAAGATAGTGGATAAAAAATATAGATATGATATAAGATAACTTTCGTTCTTGAATTTTTGTGATATACTAGTTCATTTAATTACCCAGATATATAATGTATAACTACTCTAAATTAAATCATAAATATATCGCTAAAGTTTATTGACAAGATTTTAAAGAATTTATTTACAACCAATGGATAGGATTTTAAAAACATACTATCTTAAACGAGAGTTAATTATTGATTCCGAAGTTTAAGGAAAATTCTGTAATTATGTACAACCGTGTGGATGCATCACTTGGAGGATGTTGTAATGTAACAGTGCTAAGGAACCTCATGTCTGAAACCTCATGAGCCGGTCGATTCCGGCCTGGGCCTGGGCGGGTTGACTTTGGTGGAAATTCGTAACGGATCCAAAAAATGAAATCTCACCCCACCCATTCGGGTTGTTTTCTAAAAAAAAAAAAAAAAGAAATATTTAAAATTGAAGTAGTGAATATACATACTCAACCACTTTAAAGATAATTTTTATTTGTTAGACTTACATGGTTGCCTATAAATTTGTTTGGACTAAAAAGCGTTCCATGACGAAAAACGTGTAGCAACCACAGGTTAAAAAAAAAAAATGGATGCATCAAGAGAGCTGCCGAGCTCCTTTTTGATTTTTTCAAAAACTGACAATTGAAGGATCAACCACAAATTTAAGCATGTATCAAAATACCACAATTAGCCATGTAAGTTTGGAAAGTTGTGTTATTTTGATATGTACCTTAAAGATAAACTACGTCTTCCTTTTGGTGTAATTATTGACTACTTCCTTTTTCACTTATTAACAAACAGGATAACATAAATAATAGTAGTAATTATATTTATAATTACTCAATTAATCTGATAAAACTGCTTATGAAGGAGAGCTGTTCAATAACCGTATAGCGGAAGGTTACTATCCCAGTACGAATTCCGATCCTCAAATTGATTATCCTTTCTCTTCATGGCATTTCACCCACGGAGGCGATCCGATCTTCAAATATATTTCTTGTCTCGGAAACGGGACCCACGATTCACTTTCATACCTCGTCCATTAAACGCTACCATGATCCAGGATTGTGATAATCGTATAAGGAGGCGGTTCAGAATAATCAGGAAAAAAAACCTAATACCAGCGATAATAAATTTATTCATATTTATAAATACTCGATTACAAGAATATTCAAGAGCAGATGGTACAAAACAGGTAGAAGCAACCACAGAAATTATGGTACAGGTCATGAAATAATTTTTGTTATAATTTGATAGTTATACTATAGTATAAATATTTTAACATACCCGTATAGTAAATTTAATGAGATAAAATAAGAAGAACTACATCAAGTTGTTATGTCTTGGTCTGAACAACAGGTTAAGCGCACCACCTTGTTTAAGATGCAGTTCTTTAAACGAATGGTACCTGAATTGTATTTAGAGGAGGGAGGGCGAAGGAGAATAAATAATTTTAAAAATTCATTTCTTCCACGTTGATGCATCCAACATTTGTTTTTTATTACTGAACCAAAAAAGATAAACTTGCATATATTATACATATATAATATTTTTTATTGATTATTTTGCCGTTTTGACTATCAGGAAATTAAAGCTACAGTTAGCTATAGTATCAGAGATAATTTTTTTTTATTTATGTATTTAATGTAATTTAAATCTATACAAAATAATAAATACAATAAGTAAATATGTGGAATGTTTCATTAACACTTGAAAATTTTGGGAAGGAACCACCCATTGGTGGTACTTCAAGCATTAATTTAGAAGGTCCCGTGGCTATCTTCTTTTCAGGTGCCTCGGAGGATTATCAGGGATTGTTAAAGATGGGAGATTAAGACTAATGGGTTAGGATGAGTAAGGAGTTTGGAATGAAAAGACGCATATCTGTTTTGGGCCAAATCTGCAACGAATGGGATGTTAAGGTCTTTGTGGATGAGTTTATTTGTAATGTAATAAGGAGCATCAAGGATTTAGGATTGTAAGGATTGAATGCGGGAGGAATTTGATGGTTTGGTAGTGCCCCAAAGCTCAATTTCATATGTCCAAATTTTTACTTATTAAATTCATTATTTTTCTTTTTAAAGATAGTTCCTTTTACTATGTTTTTTAAACACATTTTTCATGAAATGTGTCTTTTAATAAGTAGTATTAAGAAGTACTAAGAAAGTATATCTCGGGAACAATTGAACGTGAATAGCTCTTTTAGTGTTCAGATTTTTGTAAATTTACTCCATTTTAAATGATGTGCCATAAGGTTCCCCAATGTTATAGATGGTGTTAAGGATATGGAACTCAGAAAAAAAAATTGTTAACAAGTAACAGCTGCCAATTTTCAATCCCTCTATCTATAGTTTGCATACTCTCAATTTTTAACAATAATTATACATAGTTTTCGTTAAAGTAATTAAAAATTGGACTGAAGTAAATTGTTTTTCTCCTTTTTGGCGCTTAGACTATTCTTTGTATGTTTATCATAGTATAAAGATCATACATCACGTCATCTGTATATCATTTGTATAATACAAGATATTATCATTGTATTGTAGGTTCCGATATGTTTTTACGGGACGGTTAGGAATAGGGTCCCACCCACAGATGAATTGTTAAAGGTTGAATCCTTCAATAATTTGAAAAACGCTTTATGTTACCACTTTAGTAACATAAAGAACAAAAATTGGGTAGTTCTGAACGTGATTTATAAATTTATTACAGACATTTCAATGGAAAATGAATAGCATTAGGGCTGGCTGGCTAGTGAATGCTTCGAGAGGTAGATCACGGTAGGTTCTGATCTCAGTCACCCATTACACAACAGTCCATTACCATGCTTATTTTCAATGCCATAATGCAATCTATTGCTTTAAAAAAAACATAAGTGTTAGGATCGAAATCAGTCAAACAGAATCGATATAATATCGTAGTATAAAAGCTTCTTGAAAGCACCAAATGGGATGGAAAACGGCGGCGTTTTTATTTTATATAAAAATGATGCAACATGTATCAGTTAGCTAATACAATCATCAATCGAATAAACCGTAGAATATATATACAAAATAAATCTGTACCGCTCCAACTCTTGAAGGGTTAGAGGTGCAGTACTTTGTATGGAAGTACAATGACTAGACTAACGGTTGTGTAGGAAGGTGATTTGGTAATAATCACGCTTAGGCGCCAAATTTTTCCCCAATTAAGAGTACGCAATTTATGACGCTGGGTGGTCTGGGTGGACTGGGTTGTCTCACAAGGCTACAGTAATAGAATAAGTAATTGTCTGTCAAAGCTGGATTCAAACCCGGGTGATTGGAGTTATTAGCACAGTGCCTTAAAGCCTTACCACAGAGCCACCCAGCTATCCATATATAT
>NW_027116789.1:288937-292295 GCF_000696795.3 Halyomorpha halys | reverse complement strand
ACTTTCCTTAAAGTCGAATCCACACATCTGTTCGTTCTTTTCTTCCAAATAAGTCAGATATTAAATATCTGGTATAGATAAATATGTATAAAATAAACAAGATAAAAATGAAAATAATTGTTCTAGGTAGAAAACAAATTTCTGCAAATGAGGGTAGCAATATTTACGTATAGCATACTGTTAGAATTCAAAACTGAAAAAATTAGAATTTAACACATAAATGTGTATAAGTTAATAGAAACAGAATTTATTTATAAAAAATTTTCATTTTTAATGGGTTCTGATATGGCAGTCAGTTTTTATTTTGATTTATCTATATATAAAATTAATTTTACTCGAAGTAGAGTGGCAAGAGAAAATTTTCTGATGCGCACGCCGTACCAGATATTTTTCATTATTTATTATTAACAATTATAGATTCATTCTTGGGATATTTATTGATATGGTGAAGAGAATACAATTTCAAACACGAACAAATCAATAAAAAGTTATTGTTTCTTCACCCCTTATAACTGAACTATATTATTGTGATGCACATCGAAATTTATTTTAAATAAGATTAAAATATCTATAATAAAATATTGTATTTATTTTTAGAAAAATGAGATTGAGAGAAGCAGCGTGACAACATTAAAAATATGAGAGCATGATCCTCATCACATAAAGTAGGGTATAAAACGAAACCTTGAAAAAAATATACATACGCAGATTTATATCTCTTTTTTTTTACCCTCCCAGGAAAAAGGATGTATCTTAATAATAACATTAATAATATTATTGCTATTATTTTGTTATAGTATAATACTAATAATAATTACATCACAATACCTTAGTTACTCCAAAGTAGTATTCCACACCACTAGGCACTCAAAAATTAATGAGGTCCAGAGAACAGTATACACACCGGTGGTTGGTGTATCACTAGCGGCTAAAGTTGGGCTTTCAGACCAGGCTAAACCTTGCAACCCGAACTCGTCAATGTCCTTCCTAATCTAAATTTGTTCGATATAGGATCTGGGCTATCAGAAACACCTCAGTACACAGTAAACAACACAGTAAAGTACACATTATCAAAAGTTCAACATAGCATTAAACAACTCTATCAGCGAAACCAATTTCATTATTAACTTCTTTTCAAAAATATCCGAAACATTTGTCTTTAAAATAACCTACCATATCTCAGAACGCATCTTTAATTTAATTTCATTATGCATAAGTATCTAAGTAAACATCATTTACATTGTCAAGTACACATAGATCTCTTTTACGTTTATGAAAAAACTTAATTTTTTTTTATATTATATAATATATAGTATAATTAAGTCCAAACCATTGTTACTTACACTTACCACACTACTTTTGAGTTGAAATTAATTCTTGCTCATTTCGAAACTTCTATCACGATTGTAATTCTCCCACTTTCTATAATTCCAGTAATAGCTTGAGTGAAAAACTACTATTAATATGTTTTCTTGATTCCATGGTTCATATAACAATAGTCATAAAGTTGTGATTATTGTTAAAACAACCATGGAAAAACGAACAAGTTTATTTATAAATTAATTTTCTTAAATCTCCATTAACTTCAATGACATTTTATGTTAAATATTATTTTTCTTATACCTCTGGCTGCCTAACGGTATATTATACATCTATATTATTACTCCTACTTTCGAATTTTTTTTTTTCAGCTTCAGAAAAATATTCTAGTTGTTCATTATTAAATTCCTTCATTTGTTTATTTGTTCATTTTTATCTGCTAAAATTAATAAATAGTTGATAATTTAAAATACACAAAATTAAGTGTGCTTGAGAGGATATTGCAAATTAACCATTTAAGTCAATTTATTATTTCAATAAAAACAAGTTCTACTTGATATTAATACTTCATATATAAGTAAGCAAGAAAAAGTAAGAATATACATTGAATGTTAAATTAATTAATTGTTTAAGTAAAATAGATTGGATGTATATTTAATAATCTAAAATTAATTAATATGACATTGTTAGTGCATAAGCTAATTAAAAGTACTGTATGTTTTCCTCAAACTTAGTTTAAGCTCCGTTAATTAAGTTGTGATATACAGCAGCGCTGCAAACTGACGGAGCTTAATTGATGCAACGAGGCTAAACTATCAATAACAAGTGAATGTTAAACTATTAATTAGTGTGTGATTGTTAGAATTTGTGCTTGCATAAGTGCGTGCATGTGCGGAAAAAAGTATTTTGTTAATATATTTTTACAAAATATTACTTCTTTTTTTTTAATTAATTACTTTTTTTCCCATTCATATCGTCTATCTGATTCATCAAGTCGGATGCTCACAAATAATAAAATTAAAAAAACTCTTTAGGTAAGACATATTCACATGGAATTGAAAACAAAAAACATAAACATAGTTTCGTGTATATAGTTAAAAGCGTATGATTTACTTTGCTAAGCACTAATAAAGCCGGATAAAGGAGACATTTAAGCGACCCACACTAAGGAAAAACTAGAACCAGAGGACAAAGGAGAAGACAATCAGCGGTAGAACATCTGTTCCAGAAATGAGCTCACCGAAAGGTGATGAATGTGGAAGGTAGGTACCGGACCCGTCAGAGACACACCTGCCCGAGCTGGCTGTATCTGCTCCAACCGCTACTCAACTCTCAAAACACTTGCCCAGGCCATTTCTGAAAACAATCAATTTTCTGAATAAACTAAAATTTTAAACTTAATTACCTTTTTCGAAACTTACTTGACTTCATCTGTGTGAAACCCATTCAAAATGTAGCGATAATTTAAATTTTACTCCAATAGAAATGAATAACATCATAATAAGAATTCTTTCATATTTCAAGAAATCCTGATTTTGAAAACTAATTTGGACGTATGAAATTATAACAGACTTCATATAATTTTTAAATATTAGCTGATCCATATCTACCTTTTTTCTCGGTGTGTTAAGCAGTTCAAACACCTAACGATTTAATTATAAAATTTCGTCAGAAGATGGTTAAGGGTGGGCTCAGTGAAGAACCCAAATAAGTAAAATCTATTTAGTGCCAACGTTTCAAAAAATAAAACAAAATAAAGCCTAAAGGCATTAAGTAAAATAAAAAAAATAAAAACCATAATGAATAAAAGTTAAAACAAAATAACTAAAAGGTAAAATTAGAAGGTAACAAATAATATAGGTACATAAGTATTATGGGAAGAAAATATATCGTGTATTTTAAGAAGATAAAAGCAATGTCGAAATACAGTGATATTAAAATTATGGAAGAAGGTGGGGAAAGATAAATATGAATATATATCAGAAAATCTAGGGAGTAAATATACGTTAAAAAAAAATAAAATTATATAAATATTTTT